>NC_139642.1:21804266-21956766 GCF_964638095.1 Poromitra crassiceps | reverse complement strand
ACGCCCGGAAAAGATGTGAATCCCCAAAGTTTAGAGTGTTCTCCCGTTGAGTTACTGTTTAGAGAGGCTGATTATAGGGGCCAGCGCTACCGCAGCTGACCACTGCGAGCCTGTGCGAGGTTATTTTGGCGCTGTCACGCTTCCAAAAATAAAAAATGGCGGAGGCTGCTGGGCGCTGATGTTGCAATGGGGCAATATGGAGCTGTCATTTCTTTCCATAAAAGTTCTTTGCTCCTACTTCGGGAGAGCGTCATATTTTTTTTCGGATGATGGTGAAGGCTGGAGGCACCCTCTCTGCCTGTGATTGGCCTAGCATCAAACGTTCATCCAATCACATTCGCTTGGCTATCCTGCGTCTCTTTCTACAGTCTGTGGTCAGACAGACAGCAGTTTCGCTTGCTAGCATGCGGACGCCACTGTCTGTTTATGTTTTTGATATAGTCTGGTGGTCTCTGGTTATTAATTCTGCCGCTACTCTTGGCAGTGCACGTAGGCTATGTAGCCTACAGACAAATAAAAAAGAAAAGATAAAATATTATTGAGAATTGTCAAGGGTTATATAAAAACAGTGTCAATGCCCATTTACTCATTCTAACACATTCTAAATATTAATCAGAGCAACAATGTGATTAAATTTGGAATGGCAAGAAAAAAATACACGTCTGTGCAATAGGCTAATTAAGTAGGCCTAAATAACTCAGATATAGGGTTTGCAATTGTAACGTTCCATATAATGAAGTAGCCTATCTCATGCTTGTTGATTTAATGATTGTTTTGCACCTGCTGCTCACGTTATGAACAAATGCTTATGACCATAGCCTCAGCAACAACTAACTGCAGTCATGAATGTTAGCTGTCCAGCAAACACTAATATCTATAGGAATCATGCTTGGAAGTAGCCTACTTTTCCCCCTGCTGCATCGTGACATTGAATGAAACGGAATGATGTTTAGGCTCGTTTGAGATACTTCTGGCTCGCCTGGAAAGAAGGTGGGAGCAGGCGAGTACAGTCAGCCAATCAGAGGCAGAGAGGGGCGGGTCATGCCTTCACCTAGCCTTCGCCATCATGGGAAAGAAAATATCGCGTAGCCTACCGTAACCAAATCACTCAAATTCTCAAAATACCTGGAAACTCATTTTCGACCTTCTCTGGCCGAATTTAATATATCCATTGATGCAAAACTCTTTAAAGATAGCTTGACATTTGTCATGATTCTAGATTGAAAAATTTACTACTTTTTTGATTATTATTTTGGGCACCATTTTATACTTTAGTAGCCTATGCAACCCACACGAAGCAATCACTGCTTTACTTGGCAGTGAGCCTTTATGCCCTTTCAGTCAAGAATTCCTCTCTAAACATTGACCTTTGTGAATAGAGATAGCTGAAATGTAGACAAACCTGCTCATCCTCCTGTTGTTTTCAAGTCACCATCAATTAACAAAGAGTAGCCTAGTAGTGTAGTAGTAGTACTAGTATAGTAGTAGTAGTAGTATAGTAATAGTATTAGTAGTATAGTATAGTAGTAGTATAGTAGTAGTAGTTGTTTATGATTTGCATGTGTGTGTTTCTGCGTACCAGATGCAGGTAAATTTAAAGCAGTCAGGGAATAACAAATATTTCCATATGACTGAGGAGGGTTCAGTTTGCATTGGTGAATATTTAGTTCAGGAACATCAGAGCAGTGAACCCTGCCATTTGAAATGTATTATATTATAAAACATGAATAAGCTGATATGAACAACAGGGGGTATGAGCAAATTTTCTGAATGAAAACTGTTTTTATTGCTATATTAATTTAATTTGAGGATAAAAAAATTTGTGTGTTCGTGCGTGCGTGCGTGTTACACTATTAACCAGTGAGAACAGTTTCCAGGGTGAGGGTGTTGGTCTTTTATTGCTTGAGGCGACCTTGAGTTTTCGGCAGAAAAACATAATTATCTTAATTTAAAAATATATTGGAGGCTCCACCATAGATAGTATAAGGCTCCACTTAATTTCTACTTCTGACATACAGAGACTCAAAATACTTTTCTTATTGAAAACACTCCCACTTCATGGCAGAATGCAGATGTGCAAGGGCATGCATAAAACAAGTATTACAGAATAAGCAGCAGTTAAAGTGAAATTTTAATGTCAAGTCTACTGTATCTTTCACAGGATATTCTGGGCACTTACTGTAAAGGGCGCTTCTGTGGTTTTATCAATAGCGTTTAAAACGACGCAAGATCCTTCCATGGAAGCAAAGGAAACACTGACATCTGCACATTTTGAGGAGGGAATGTGTTGATAAACAATTCCTTACAATTTACAAAGTTACAAAACTTTGGTTTGTCTAGATTCTCATAATAACATAGGCCTATATGCTACATAGACTTCACATAGAGCAAATGAAGAGGAAGAGTCATTGTTCATATGAGGCACATGAGATGAGATGAGATGAGATGATGAGATAAACTTTATTGTCCCAGAAGGGAAATTTGTCTGGGGCAAAAAGTGCGCATAGCCACATCCAGCGTTACAAAAACACAAGAACACACAAACAGGACAGACACAGCATTGCACTAAGACACAGTGGGGAGATGCCAACTGAGACATGAAATTGCACAAGCCCTATTGCACAATTTGTTTAAATCATACAAAGGTGAAAAATAATCTAAAATCAACAATAAAACCAGCAGCGAGATATTGGATAAAAGAATAAAAGAGTAAAAGAATAAAACATTAAAATAAGATTAAATGAAAAGTAAAAGAAATAAGATAAGAAGGTAAAACATGTGGCTAAGATTACCGTTCCTACTTAAAGTGCCTCCACCTACATACTATGGGTTGCTACAGCCTGGGGGAAGAGCAGGCTGTTTGTTCAAAAGTGCAATCGAGGTAGGGAGGAAGGAGAGCTTATAGCGGTTGCTCCTGTATCTGCTGGCTCTGAATCTTCTGCCAGAAGGTAACAACTCATATTCTGAAAATAAAATGTGAGAAGGGTCGGTCAGAGCTCTATGAGCCAGGCTGATGACCTTTTTCTGATAGGCACACGGTAGGGCTGAGCCAGCAGTTGTGTGCCTCATACAACTGTCCAAACAACTTAACATGGTGAGCAGAAATGGAAATGATCTACATGCATAAAGCCCTCCTGTAAAGGATCCAAAGCAAACCGATTGCCAAACGTTATATCACCAGGTGTTGATGTCAGTGGGAGGGCTTTCGTTTTCAGCAATACACTCATTTCTGACAAACTGACCTGAGCACAGAGATTAAAGCAACATAGACAGTGGAAAGAACAAGGTTGGCCTTCACTGAATTTCACAATAAATAACAATCACACCAGTTGGCCTAATGTGATGTTTACGTCTCCTTTTTGGCTCCACAGCAATAATGCAATCTGCAGTAAATACATACCAATTAAGATTAGCCTTAGACTGTTTGAACAGAAGTGGACAAAGTATGTATTACTGCCGTGGTTCTCACGTGGGGTAAAGTGATGAATTGTTAAGTTCACCATTATTTCATTTACAACAAGAACACAATTAGAGAATGTAGAATAATGGCTGTTTTGTTATTTCTCTGCCTACAACACAGATAAGTTATGGGATTCTGGACAAAATCATATCTAACAATAGAAATATTCTCAGATTTGGGTTTAGGAGACATCATCTCAACAAATAGGGGTCTATGAACTTAATGTGGACTAAATTAGGGCTCCCTGATATGAAAAGGGTTGAGAATCACTGTATAAACAAAGGTGCAGCTCACATCCTCGTCCAGATGGGGTCGCTGTATTCACGCTGCACAACTTTATGAAATGCTTACTTTACTGCTTACCAAAGAGTACAGAAGACAAAGGGATGGAGCTTTTACGCTTTTTTGACAACCGCCCTGCCGCCATTTTGGTCTGAAAACGCATCGTTGCGCCAATGGGACAACAGCACAGAACCATGGCAGCCAATCAGATGCTGCAATGCAGCTACCCAGAGCTGTGACGCGAGGTTACCCAGAGCCCCCATAGCTACTTCTGTTCTTATCATTGTACGTTCTTTGCTTTTGCTGAAGTTGCATTCTCTCTCTATCTTCACAAGTAACGTTTGGTAAATATTGGAGTAGAATAAAAACCTCAAATGAACAGCGGCATAGCATTGCAGAAAGGCGACCATCGAATATGGAGTGTTAATAGTTTGTTTGTTACACTGTCAACAAAAGTAGAAGTCTGCTCGAAGACATGCATGAGCCGGCGGACACCGCAGCGATCCTTCCCGACGATGGGCTCACATGTACACGATTTCAGACGGACAAGCCCGTCTTTATTGTCACACGGTTACACATCAACACATGCACGGAGGGCCACAAACACACACATGCTGACGGTGGCTGGTGAAATTTGTCCTCTGCATTTAACCCATCCTGGCTTTGTCCTTTCCTCCGGGGGGCAGGCCAGGAGCAGTGGTCGCTTTCTCGTACAGCGCCCGGGGACCGACTTCGGATGTTGTCGTCACTGGTCGGATGACGATGACGATCTGATCTTCTGCATGTTTTTTTAATGGGGGGGGGGGGGGGGGGGGGGGTTATATACGGAGGAACCCCCCTGGGGGAGCACGGGGAGAACATGCAAACTCCACACAGACAGAAAGGCCCTTACGACGAGATACCCCACCAGTGTGCTGGAGTGATAAAACTAAAGAGCAAACATTCTAAACCGCAGGGGAGCCGCAGTGTATCAGACGACCCCCAAAGCGCAAAACAATCCAATTCAGCTGAAGTACAGCTGAACTCCTGTCTACGACGGAGTGAGCATATCTGTCTGGTGTCTGCTACAGCCTACATATCAGAGAGCTTCTGTGTTCAGCCCCGGTGTGGGCTGCGATCCAGGAGGAAGACTGAAACCACCTCCTAATCACGTCTTGTTCACTTGTTCGCCATCGGTAAGGCGTCTTAACCTACGGGCAATCACCACGGAAAGCAAGTCACTAAAGCACTCAGCCTCTCATCACCCTCTGCTCACCCAAACGCACAAACTTGTTCTTCCTCAAACGAGCCCCCCCCCCCCCCCCCCCCTTTTCAGCACAGGCTGACACTGACTTAAACAGTGTTTTTACATTCAATAGGATTGTTTCGTTTTACCAATTTGATTTTGATAGTAGTGTGTACTTTTAACATTTTAGTGCTATATCTAAATAGTTCTAGTCAGGATTGCCCATTTTTACAATTTTATTTTAATTAATTTTAACTTCTTATTCTAAATATGGCTTCTGGTCAATCCTTAAAACCTCTGACAACTGAACAGAGAAAAGCAGTGTGGAGCAAAGCCTTTGACAGTACTAAACCCAAGACCAAAGCTGGTCCACCTCAACAAACAAAGCAACAATCCCATTCCCGCAGTAAACCTCTGCCTTCTGTCCCTCTCACCCAACCTCAACATGTTAATCAACGTATGGAAAACACCCCAGAAGTGGAACAGCCACCAAATACCCCCAGCCAAACGTCTTGCCCTCAGAGGCTGGATGACAATAACAAATCGGAGGAGATTCTGAAAACAATATTTGAACAAATCCAAACTTTGTTCAGAGACCTTAGTTCTCACATTCAAAAAACGCCGCTCGCTTCATTTGTGCCAGAACTCCAGAACACATTAACAAGAATGAACAATGTGATGCTGAATGGAAACCCTGGCCCAGCTACAGCCAGTCATCAGACATATGCTCACGCTGTGTCTAACAACATGGACTTCACTCTGGTAACCAACCCAAAGAAGCGAATCAGACCCGGTACAAGCCCTCCATCCAACCCACCACCTCAAACTACACAGGAACAAACCACCTTACCCCCACCTATAATCATTGACAACATTAACAGGACAGTCTTCAAAAATGAGAAAGACATTGCTAAGGAAATAATGCGTTGCAAGCCACTGATCCATGTCCAAAAGCTTGTCAACCTGCAGAGAGGAGGTCTGCTGGTCTTCCCAAAAGATCCACACTCGATGAATCAACTTTTGGACCCATGGCCAGAAGATGCATTCAAAAGTACCAATCTCAGTATCAAACTTGCAACCCGACAAGGAGGATCGGAGTCTCAAAAATCAAGCAAACATGTTGTCATTAAAGGACCATCACTCAACATCACTACTGACCAAATCAAAGAAGAACTAACTAATCAAGGCATCCCAATTCAAAAGGCCCATCGCATCATTAGTAGGAAAACGGAGCAGCCCACCACCTTCATCAGGGTCCACCTGACCAACCCTGATGACTCCACCAAACTCATACGGGAAGGATTTTTCATGGATTTTTTTCACTACCGTGTTGAAGAAGCCCACTCTGCACCATCTGTAAAACAATGTTTCAACTGCCAGGGTTTTAACCACATTGCTCAACAATGCAAAAACCAAACCAAGTGTGTAAGGTGTGGAGCAGGCCATTCACACAAGTCATGTGACAAGGCCAAACATGAACCAACATGTGCCAACTGTGGTGGAAGTCACTCTGCTGCTTCCAAGCAATGTCCAACCTACATGTCCATGGCAGGTCCCTCTTCACAGCCTCTCTTTCAGCCCCACTCTGTTCAGAGGGCCTACGGACCCCAACGCACTGACCTACACAATGCCCTAAAGAGCCTGTGCCATGACCAAAAACAACATGAAGCCATCTGGAAATGCTTTGAAAAACACGTCAAATAAATCACTTGTATATAAAAAAAAAAAAAAAAAAAAAAAAAAATTGATAATCTGAATATTTTACATGTCAACATAAGAGGAATAAGAGCAAATAAAGAAGAGCTCCTCCATATTCTACATGAAAAGGATGTTCATGTAGCCTCAGTAAATGAAACGTTTCTCTCGCCAGACATCGACTTCTCACTACAAGGCTATGACATCCTAAGAAAAGACAGGCCCCAGGGGAGAGGCGGAGGAG
The DNA here is from genome assembly GCF_964638095.1 of Poromitra crassiceps. Lineage (NCBI taxonomy): Eukaryota > Metazoa > Chordata > Actinopteri > Beryciformes > Melamphaidae > Poromitra > Poromitra crassiceps. The sequence goes on along the minus strand of NC_139642.1, from coordinate 21,949,860 downwards.
TTGCCCTCATAATAAAACAATCCATTACCTACAATGAAACCTTCATCTCAATAACCCCAGATCAAACCCAAATAAATGAATTCATCACTGCAAAAGTCAAGCTTTCACCCACATCCAATCTGCTGCTGGCATCAGTCTACTGCCCCCCTGGTGTCATTCCCTCCCTCCACCTGTTTCAAGAGATTCTCGCCCAAGAAAAGAAAGTGATCATTATGGGAGACTTCAACGCTAAACACTCTGTATTCAACAACAAAACTACAAACCAATCAGGCACTGTTCTTAATAACATCCTGGAACAGACTGACCTAATCCCTATAAATAGCGATGAGCCAACACACTACTCTGCCATTCACAACTCTGTAGATATCTTAGACCTCTGTTTATGTACTACTGAAGTCGCTGGAAAAATAATTAAGTTCACTGTATGTGGTGATATAGGCAGCGATCACCTTCCAATTCTCGCCTCATTCAGATTTGTAGCCCAGCCTGTTAAGAAACGAATACAATTTGATTACAAAACCGCAGACTGGCAAGCGTTCAAGCTCCATACAACCAACCACAGTGCTAACCTTCTCCCATGTGGTCCTGACCCCTCTGCCATCGACCAAAGAGCTAATCTGCTTGGACATATACTCCTCACAGCAAGAGAAAGCTCTATGAGTCTGAGAGGTGACACCAAAGGCCCAAAGAACCTGCCTAATCAATTAACCCAACTTATCCAACAGAAAAGGCGACTCAGAAGAGAATTTATGAAAACCAGATCACCTGCCACCAAACAAAAGGTTAACCAACTCCAAACTCAAATACGGACAGCACTTAAAAGAGAACGAGAGAAAACATGGAACAAGTTCTATAACGACTTAAATAATGACCCTAACCCGAAGACATTCTGGCAGAAAATCAATCAACTAAATGGCAAGAAAAGCAACTCAAAAATCACAGTGCTAAAGCATAATGGCCAAATAGTTGAAGAGGATAAAGAAAAAGCCAATGTTTTCAAAGAGCATCTTGAAAATGTCCATTCATGTCCTGAGGATCCCTTATTTGATGCAGAGTGGAAGGCGATCGTAGACCGGCAGGTCCACCTACCCACACATCTACCCCTGGAGACAACATACAACCATCCATTAATCAAACCTGTCACAATAACCGAACTCCAACAGCACATTAAAAAACTCAAAGTGAAAGCCCCTGGCGAAGACACAATAGATAATCGTCTTATAAAAGAAGCACCACCTGAGTTTCTGTCTCAATTAACAGACTTGTACACCCTCTGTCTACACGTAGGCTATTTCCCAAAGCCTTGGAAATCCGCCCTTGTCACTATGGTCCCCAAACCAAACAAAGACCCCCACCTACCTGTCAATTACAGACCCATCAGTCTGCTGAGCAATCTCGGGAAGCTGCTGGAAAGAGTCCTGGCTGACAGACTACAAACCCATCTTGATGATATAGGAGCTCTGGGTGTACATCAGGCTGGGTTCAGGAAAAATAGGTGTACCACTGACAATATTTTACGTTTAGCAGAGGATGTTCAGCGGAATTTCAACAAAAAAGAAGTCACGGTCGCTGTATTTTTTGATATTGAAAAGGCATTTGATAAAATGTGGCACAAGGGATTTGTGTACAGGCTGCTAGACAGCAATCTCCGCCTGCCAAAACAAATGGTCGTTCTTCTAAACAGTTTTTTAAACCAGAGGCAGATTGCTGTGAGGGTGGGAGCCTCAACCTCCAGTACATTTTTACCAGAAGCCGGGGTGCCCCAAGGTTCAGCCCTCAGTCCATTGTTGTTTTTATTGTACATTAGTGATATTTATTACCCACCTCAAAGAGAAGGACAAGTCTCCCAATTTGCTGACGACCTCTGCTATTGGGCCTCGTCAAAAAACTTCCAACTTGCCCAAAAAAAGCTGCAGAGAAGCATCACAGAGATCGAGAATTGGGCCAACATGTGGAGAGTTAAGTTGAATCCCCTAAAAACTCAGTGTGTGCTTTTCTCTAGAACCAACAATCGAAAAGACAAAACAATTATTCTTCAACTATATGGCCAAACTCTGCAGGCTAGTCCCACCGCAAAGTTCCTGGGAGTGACCTTCCAGGAGAACATGAAGTGGACTGCTCACATCGCCCTGGTAGAGAAAGAGGCCAGGAAGAGACTGAACCACCTTAAAGTGCTGTGCAGGAGACATGGTGGAGCTAAACCCGAAATTGCTATTCGTGTTTTCCAGGCATATATCAGACCGCTGTTTGAATATGCAATGCCAGCGTGGTGCAATATAGCAAAAGTAGAAATTAAAAAACTCCAGACTGTCCAAAATATTGCAATACGAATGTCATACAGGCTTCCTAGATATACTAACACAAACTATTGCCACCAGATATCTGGCCTGATGACATTAGAGGAAAGACTTGTCATTTTAGGAAAAAAGTACTTAAACAAAGCTGAGCTGAACCCCTCGCTCCAACCAGCAATACTCCAAGAAAGAACAGGCCCCCCAAGATATATCTGCAGCACCCCCTTGTCCTTCTTAACCCAACAAATTTAATCATTTTATGATTTTATGGTTTTATTCTATTATCATTTTAATCCTCATTGTGAGTTTTATAGCCGGTTAATTATAATGTTTATAAGGTTAATTTTATGATTTTATTCTATTATGTTAACCCTCATTAAGAGTTTTATAGTCGGGCAATCCTGAAATGTAGTATAACATGTTTATAAGGTTACAGGCTATATTGTTTGTTTTGTTTGTTTTGGTGTTCTAACTCTTAATTTCTCCCCTATAGAAAAAAAAAAAAAAAAAAAAAAAAAAATGCATGTGCACACACACACACACACACACACACACACACGCGCACACGCTGGTGAGTAAGGTGATGATGCTGAGTGTAACAGCCTGCCTCCCTGATCCCCTCCGCCCTTCCATCCACTCCGAGGAACAGAGGGACTGAAGAGGACTGTCAGTCCTGAGCTGTCCCTACAAGGTACCAAGATTACTACTACTACTACCCCACCTGGGCAGTAGGCACTGAAAATATGGGGGGAACACAACCACAGCACCCACAGTGTCCCAGGCGAGAATCGAACTCAGGACCTTCTGACTGTGAGGCGACAGCTCTACCACTGAGCCACCGTGCCCCCTACCGTACCGGGGAAGACGTGCCCCTGCTTGGCCGTAAAGAGGAGAGAGACGGGACCGTCCGCTCGGTGGCCTGTTCCAGGCGCGCCGTGTCGGTGGAGCCACTGAGCCACCGTGCCCCCTACCGTACCGGGGAAGACGTGCCCCTGCTTGGCCGTAAAGAGGAGAGAGACGGGACCGTCCGCTCGGTGGCCTGTTCCAGGCGCGCCGTGTCGGTGGAGCCGGTGTTGTTCCTCTCCATGTTCTCCATAGTCCTGCAATCGTCGCTGTCCACGCAGTACCTGTGGGACCGCATCAGCCAAGACCTGGACTACAACGGTGCCAAGGCGGGCGGGGGGTGCGGGAACAGCTCAGTCCCCCATGACCTTCTTCAGAAGGTAACCAGTGTTTACTACATGGACTAACTACTTTAAGTTACTTATTAGCACTGTAGCTTATCTATAGTCTCTTTCTAACCATTAGCCTATTTATGACATGCTACAGACTGCCTACTCTGCTGATTTGGGTCACAACTGGGGATTCATGCAGTGTCTTGGCAGGGTATCTCAGTAGTTCAGAGTCATACGTGTGACATTACACTAATAACGTGACACACATAGTCTATTGAATAGTCTATTACCGCTGTAATAACGGCACACATAGTCTATTCAATAGTGTAGCGATGTGGGTTTGTCAGTAAACATGGGTTTGTCTAGTTCCTTTGGGCTTGCTCCCCTGTTGTAATTTATTCCTGTTGCAGGAACCATCCACAACCCTGTTCCCTCCCCTTCCCCCATACACACAGGTGACAGCCAGTGATTCAATCGCCCATCGAATCACCCGGGTCTGAAGAACAGGGGCTTGGGTGATTCAATCGCCCATCAAATCTACCCGATTGGACTGTTGTCACCCATAGATTCAGTCAGTTTGTCATCAGCCCCATTCCTATCGCTGATAAACCTGCTAGTAGGTTTCAATGGCTGTTATCAAACAACTTTATATTTAGGCAAATTAAACAACTTATGGTTAGGTTTAGGGTTAGGTTAAGGGTTAGGGTGAGGGTTAGGCTTAGGGTTAGAATTAAGCAACAAAAAGTGTTCAAACGTAAACCTATGACTGATAACAAATCGCTGATAACGACCTTCTGCGCATACTAGCAGGTAAGTAGGGCCCTACTGGCCCATATGAATGGGGTGATAAAACGTAGCCTGGGTAAACCCAAAAAATGTAAATGCACGACAATTGCAGTCACAAGACTGATTTCCATTGTTAGTCCCCCTGCCAGATGATACAGGCTTAGAGTCCTGATATAGGGGTAAAAAGTAGCCTGGGTAAACCCATCCCCCACGTGACCTGCTCTCAGACCTGTTCTCAGTCACTAGGTCACCTACGACTGGGAACTGAGAGAGCAGGTCACGTGGGGGCTGGGTTTACCTAGGCTAGATAAAACGCTGATGGGGTGACAACAGTCAGATTGGGTGTGGAATCACCCGGGTCTGAACAGAGCCCTGGGTGATTCAATCAAAATGGACAGCTCTAAATAGGCCTACATTACACCTGGTATTAGAATGTGACTCCACATGCGTTTTGGAGTGACCACTTGTGACCCCACTCTACATGCAAATCAACACGAGGCTACATCATTTCTATGTGGTTTAAGGGGAGATTTAGGCTATAACGATTGTAAGATCGCCCGATGTTCTTATCACCTACAGATGGTTGGTTCTTTATTTAAATGGCCAGCCATTGACTGGTAGCATACATACACATACATACAGTACTGATGTTATTTAGATATTTATGTGATCTACCTACTCCCCCCCCCCCACCCCCCAGATTGTATTGTTTGTTTTGTATTTTCTGTATGTTGCAGGGACCCCAGGAAGAATAGTCTGAATAGTCAGACTAATGGGGATCCATAATAAACAATAAACAATATTGTGTCGGTCTCAAAAATCCCATATCGGTTGGGCCTCTAGTACTACATCTGTCTCATTTTGAGCCAGGGAAAAACCCTGGTCTTGGTGCAGAGGACTAGGATTGAACAGAATGAACACAGACTAAATCTTCTCTGTTTTCAGGAGGTGGAAACCTTGACGGCCCACTGGAGCATGTACATCAACCTGGGGGGCTTCTCTATGGGCCTGTTGGTGGTGCCCCTGCTGGGCTCCTGGAGCGACATGGCAGGCCGCCGCCCGGTGCTCATGCTGGCCAGCCTGGGCCTCTCCCTGCAGGCGGCGGTTTACCTCCTGGTGATGTATCTGGAGCTGCCTGTGGTCGGCTTCCTCCTGGGCAGGCTTCTCAGCGGCTTGACGGGCGACTTTAACCTCGTCTTGGCCGGCTGCTATGCCTACGTGGCCGATACCAGCGACAGGACGTCCCGCACCTTCAGGGTGGCGGTGCTGGAGGCGTGCCTGGGTGTGGCAGGCATGCTGGCCAGCATCATCGGAGGGGAGTGGCGGCGGGCACAAGGGTATGAAATGAAGCGGTTATTGTTCTACAGTTACAGCTCCTAGAAGAACTATTCATGTACAGTATGTGCGCTTTGCACAAAATGAAAAATGACTGCGTTTACATGGACTTGAGTATCCCGGTTATGAGGCTTATCCTGGTTTTGATCATATTCGGGATATGGCGTTTACATGGAACACAGGGACAGCAACTTATTCATATTCCTGTATACATGATAAATACCAGTATCTCGGTTACTGATTACTACAGGCTGTCTGCACGTCATTCATTCACCTATTTTGGACCAAGACTGCACTGCTTTAGTCGCAACTTATTTTTATTAAAAGTTGACTGTGGCTATTGAAAATGAGGCTACTTTGGGTAACAGCAGGCTTATGTAGCACTATACCTGAGTGCCAACATCGCCTTGCAGCTTTGGCTTATCCACATTAATATCGCCAACAATGGGAGAAGAAGACGACAGGAAATATTAAACATGTCCGCCACTTTGACAGCTGTCAGGCTCTCTCTGCCACCGCGTAGAACAAGGAGGCAGTGGATGAAGATACGCAGCCGTGACTGGTTGTAGATCTGTTACGTCACGTCACTTGGCTGAAGCCGCGCCTGCGCAGGTAGTCAGCCCCGGTCAGAAACCAGGATAAGATGTATACATGCAGCGGTATCCCGGTTTCCTTCGGAGTACTCCAGCTAGCACAACCGGGTTTCCCAAAACTGGGATAAGGGCTTATCCAGGTTTCTTGAAGAAAAACTCTGTACATCTTTCAGGACAGGTGCGTCGGGCAAAGAGTGCCGCACACCTTTTTCAAACAAAAACGGTCGGTGACCGAAACGTCACATTAAAACAAATTTGATTGCAATTTAACAGTGTGCGGGACTCTTTTTTCACTTATCCAGGTTTCTGAAATCGGGATATGATGTTTACATGCGCAAACACAAAAACAGGATACTCCAAAACCCCCGACAGTAACCGGGATACTCAAGTCCATGTAAACGCAGTCAGTACAAACATCCGTTAAGACCACGGTGAAGACCCCAAGAAACCAGCATCTTTACTTCCTGGATTTGATGTATTTCCTGTTGAAACAGGATGTTGGGCCAGGACATACTGTATCACAGTGAAGGGTCATTCAATAGTGTCAACCAATGGAATATCAGTCAGGGAGAGAGACAGTTTGATTTGATGGGAGTGGCAGAGAGACAGGACTGTACAGTACAAATATCTGTGATGATTTTATTGGTTGGGTTTTTTATTTACTGGTGTGGCATGAGATCACCATTGAAGATACACTGATTTCTGGGAGTAAAAGTAATGGGAGTTAATCTCATGGAGGCTTTCATGGTTTATTGCTGTTGGCCGACCAGTTTCCTCTTGTATTTAGCTACATCAACCCTTTCTGGCTGGTCCTGGCCACCAACCTGGCTGCGGCTCTGTACACTTACCTGTTTGTCCCGGAGTCCGTCGTACCAGACCCCAGTGCCAGGCTCTTCACCACCCGCCACCACCGTGCCATCTGGCACCTCTACTCTGAAGGAGGCAGTGCCAGCGAGGGCGATGGAAAGTTTCACAGGTAGGGATGGTGATCGTTAATTTTTGATTGATATAGAGAGGCAAAGTGACCGCCTACTTCCTGCTTCAGCACTGTACCAGAGATTTTTTTTCCCATGGACATTTCGTAAAATGCGTATAAAAATAGTTTTACTTCGCCAAACCAAACGGTTCAGCTATATTTAGAATCGGGAGAGACCATAGAACATTTCACTCTGACGAAAAACTTAAAAAAACAACACAGAAAAAATATTTTCTTTAAATCCGCGAGTTTTGGTCTGAGTGAAATGTTATGTGGTCTCTCCTGTTTCTAAATATATCTGAACCATTTCGTTTGACGAAGTAAAACTATTTTTATAAGCATTTTTACTAAATGTCTATGGGAAAATAAATGGCGGATGAAAATCTCTGGTACAGTGCTGAAGCAGGAAGTGACGTTCCACTTTGGCTCTCTATAGATGCCATTTTCGAGAGTGCTTAACGATCCGAGGCTTTATCGATACTTTTCTATTATTTGTTGGAAAAGACGAGATGACAATAAATTCTTAACAGAACTGGTATTCCTTTTATTGCTTAACTGTGAGTCTGTGACTCAATAAAATTGAACACAATAAAATTTGCCTAGCCTGGTACGTGAGACAATTCAATTCTTTGTTTAGTTAAAAGGTAACTCAATTCAAAAACTTTAATTGCAATTATACTGTACGTTTGTGCACCAGTGATAAATGGTAAATGACATGACTCGTCTCTCGAGACATAACGTCGCATTATAGGACTAGCCTCGATAAGCTCGGACCTTATTGATTTTCGTATTTTGAGAAACTATCGATCGATACTTATCGATATAGGGGGTCTCGATCCCAATCTCTGTTCACAGGTGCAAGCTGCGTCTTTACACGCTGTGCTGCTTCTTCATGCTGACCGTCCACCTCGGCTGCCGAGATCTGTTTGTGTTGTACGAGCTGAGCGCGCCGCTGTGCTGGGGCCCGGTGCTGATCGGCTATGGATCGGCGGTTTTCCACCTAGCGTTTCTTAGCAGTCTACTGGGGCTGCGGCTCCTCCAGTGCTGCCTGCAGGACTCCTGGGTGGCTGTGGTGGGCATAGCCTCCAGCATCGCCGGGTTCGTGGTCATCTCTGTGGCCGACACCACCACGCTCATGTTCACAGGTGAGTTAGTGGGTACCAGAAGTGCTTTGGCCGCACCTTGCACAGATTATTAATTGACTCGCATGGTTAAAGAAATAGGTTCCGCGCATGTAAAAAGTTTTCTTCGGGGTAACATTCAGACGCAAAAATAAAAACAGGTTAATGCAACTAAGATGACTCACAAGTCTCTGATTAACACACTACTTACTGTAGCATAGAAATATATATATATATATATATTTTAAGTAGGGTGAATGGAGGTATTATGGGACATAGCGTATTATGGGACACTTAAGCTGTAGAGGCTATATTTTCTTGCCTGATGAGTGAAAATAAAAACTTTTTTTTCTGAGCCCTACCTGTGAAACTACACAATCAAAATCACATGCTCTCATTGGTGTGACATCACATATGTGGGCGGGGCAAGCTTCAAACAGGAGGTTGACCCTGCAGGGCATGAGGTGAGGAAAATGACATAAGCTTTAGCTAGTTTTCATCATAAGGTCATAAAATTCTCATAGCTAATATATTGCACAAACTTTTGATGGAACATGAATATGATGCATGTTTGCAAACAAAAACAAAACAAAAACAAAACAAAACAAAGTTTTATTTTTGGAATTAGGTTGTTTTCATTTTGTCCCATAATAAGAAACACGCTTTCGTATTATGGGACAGTATGTTTTGGTATTATGGGACAGTGCTAAAAGGCTTTGCTAATGAACAAAATTATCAACCTTGCAATAGAGAACCATTGTTTATTCTCTAGAATAGATTAGTGCAGTGGTTCCCAACCTTTTTACACCAAGTACCACCTGAGAAAGTAGTTGGCTCTCCAAGTACCACCATATGACCGACGTTAAAATACAGTCTATTCAGCCAGGCCCGTAGCCAGGATTTGAGAATTACCGAGGTCATTTTAGCGCGGCGTGGGGGGACCAGGGGGGGCTGTGCACCCCCGGATAGAAAATTTTGTCCATTTTAAAGTAAAATGCTTCAATCTGGTGCACTTTGAGAGCAAAATGAAGAGGCTAGATCTATAAAGAACTACATACATCATGTTAGATTAATATCCTCTTTACTGTGCTGTTGCTTTAAAATGATACAAAAAATAAATGTCTCCCCATATGATATAATTTATATTCTGCATACAGGTCACATGGCAGAATACTGCTCAATTAAATACAATGGCCGATCTACACAAACATCACTTACAGGGGAGTTACTTACCCATTCACTTCAATAGAACTGTCCCCAAAGTCTAGCCCCAATCTAGCCTCAATGCAAAATCGGAATGTTGTGAGTTATCTCTCTTCTATAGCACACAGAGAGGAAGCAAATTGTTGCATTTCCGATCAACTGTCACATTAAAACATCAATGACAGATTAATAGATCTGGGCACCGAGGTCATGACCTCGGTGTCCTCAATGGTAGCTACGGGCCTGTATTCAGCTATGCACAGTTCACGCAGGAGGCAAATTTATTCCAACCTGCAGCCTATGTGCAACCTGCAGCAGCTGCACTTGTGCTGGGTTGACTGCTGTCTTCACCTCCTTGTGCTTCATCGTTGCTGCTCTCCTCTACTACAGCTCTTTTACGATTCCCTCCCGTTTTGATCCACTTCATAATTTAAACATTGGGATTCCAGGGATCAAGTACCACCAGCAGGGGGGGCCGCAAGTACCACCTACCTTGAGAAACACTGCCAATAATATTAATAATTATTATTATTATTTCACTTTCACATGTTTGAAAACTACTTCTAATGACCACCATGGATTTTGCACAAAAACTTAAAAAAAAAAAAAAAAAAAAAAAAAAAAAAAAATTTTTTTTTTTTTTTTCACAGAGCCTTCCAAGTACCACCAGCAGGGGTCGCAAGTACCACCTACGGTACGCGTACCGCAGGTTGGGAACCACTGGATTAGTGGTTACCAACAAATAGACAGGCAAACAAAACTGACCACTTCAATTGGTTAATATTAATAGACTCAATGGAATCATCCTAACCCTAACCCCAACCCTAAACATAATCATCCCAGCCTGACCTTCAACTTAATCATCCTAACCTTAACCCCAACCCTCAATTTAATCATCCTAACCCTAACCCCAACCCTCAACTTAATCATCCTAACCCCAACCCTCAACTTCATCATCCTAACCCCAACCCTCAACTTCATCATCCTAACCCCAAACCTCAACTTAATCACCCCAGCCCCAACCCTCAACTTAAGCATCCTAACCCTAACCCCAACCATCAACATACTCATCCTAACCCTAACCCTCAACTTAATCATCCTAACCATAACCCCACCCCTCAACTTAATCATCCTAAACGTAACCCCAACTCTCAACTTAATCATCCTAACCCTAACCCCAACCGTCAACATACTCATCCTAACCCCAACCCTCAACTTAATCATCCTAAGCCAAACCCCACCCCTCAACTTAATCATTCTAACCCTAACCCCAACCCTCAACTTAACCATCCCAACCCAACCCCTCAACTTAATCATTCTAACCCTAACCCTCAACTTAACCATCCCAACCCAACCCCTCAACTTAATCATCCTAACCCTAACCCCACCCCTCAACTTAATCATCCTATATCTAACCCCAACCCTCAACTTAATCATCCTAACCCTAACCCTCAACTTAATCATCCTAAACCTAACCTACTGTTAACTCAACAACTAAGGGGGTTGTTGTGACAGTGAGGGCAGGCCGATTGTTGTTTGAATAGTTTACAGAGTTTTAAACATTAAATAAAACAGTTTAAATGAACATGGAGTCTTCATTTATAAAGATGAATAGGAAAAGTAAGATGTGCATGTCAGATTATATCAAAGTATGAATTAAATAGTGCAGTAAATGCTTACACTAGCCTAAATCCATCATAAGGCATCTGTCCCATAATACGAAACATTGTGTCCCATAATACGAAACATTACAGAAAAAAGGGATTTTGGGTCAGTTCACACAAAAGAGGATGCCACGCCTCCTTGGAATATAATGTAACCTTCATTCCACCTCAGAAGGTTAGGTAACATCTAGACTATTACAGAAATGTATCATGTGTTGGGCCATTTTTTTTAGGGAAAAAGAAAGCTTCCACAAGGCGAAAAGTCAAAAAGTGTCCCATAATACCTCCATTCACCCTATGTTTATTCATTTTTTAGTTATCAGAGGGGCAAACAGTCAGTGAAGAATGCGATAACAAATAATATGCCCTCCGTCCCCAGTCACCCACAACACAACACAACACAACACAACACAACACAACACAACACAACACACACAATCTCCACAAAAATAATAACATCAAAACATAAAACCAAACACACAAACAAAAACAAACGCACAGAGCATCTACAGTAGGCAGAAGGTTAACACTGTAAAAAAAGAAAGTACAGCAGGGGTATGCAGACACAATAAATAGATAAAGGCCCACCACATGTCATATGTCAGACCATGCCAGTCCGCAGAGACCACTCCGAAGGACCCGGGCCCTATCCTCTCCAATATAGTCCAGAAAGGGGATCCAGATTTGAAAAAAATTGAATGGCCTATCCTTGAGCCAAAAGCTGATAGCTTCCAGAGGGAGAAGTTCCATAACACTCCGAATCCACTGCGAAACTGTTACGGCTGAGTCTGAGATCCACTGAAGAAGAACACATCTCCTTGCACTATAGAGAAGCACTTTGAGCAGCTTCAATGAAGAGGAGACTAGGTTTAATGCTGCTGTATGTAGTCCCAGAATGCAGGAGATAGGGTCAAGTGTAATTTTTTCCCCGAATATGGTATCAACTTCTTTACACACTTTGACCCAGAAGTCATGAATAGCAGGGCAAACAAAAATACAGTGGAAATATGAACCTTCAGCGACCTTAGAAATCATTTTGTTAATTAATTAGACATTAATTAGGCTTGTGCTGACAAGCTCCTTTAAGTCAAGTCCTTTACTTCAATTGCATTTTTTTAATTACTTGCATGCATGAGGCAAGACAATAGGCAGCACTTACTAGAGATAGACCGATTAATCGATTAATCGGTGCCGATTATTGGCATTTTTAATTAATCGGCATCGGCCGCTGCCTGCGCTCACAAGGCCGATTATTACAGCAGGGTAAAAACAAGTAGCGTGACAATTTATACTCAAGACAAATTGTATCCCAAACACTGTGTTTGCGAGACTATTCGTCTCCCAAACTCTCTGTTAATAGAATAATACAGTTGAATGAGGTCTCTGACATACGTGCTCTCCCTTAAATAGCCTACGAGTCACTTCTGAAATCTACTGCATAACCCAATGTATTTTTCTATTTCATTAATAAAATAAAATAAATCTAAAGCATGTTACTGGCTAAGATAACAGATAATAGATGTATTTGTTATATTAGATTCTCAATGTTCATGAATGGATAAGGGAATTATAGCCTCCTTGTTTTTTTATCCAAATACTCTCATTCATTATTATATTTAAATCATTGTATTTTATCGAATGCAAAAAATAAAATAAAAATAATAATCGGCATTAGAAATCGGCCATCTGAAAAACCCATATCGGTCGACCTCTAAAAAATCTCACAGCATGAATAGGTGAATCAGGGGGGAAAAAACCTCAGCTGTTCTCTCCCCTCTGTATTTTCTCTATGCTCACAGCCTCAGGTAATAATTAACATTGACCACAAATTGTACTCTGCCATGTAATAAAGTTCTCAGGGATTGTAAAACATTTGCATTTACTAATGCAGTGGCAATCTGTTATTATACAAACACCCGTTTCAAAACAGGTGGTTCCTATGTTGCACAATAACATTATTGTGGTTAATCATGTTAATTATTACAAGAGGCTCCGAGCTTAGAGTGTAGAGTTTCATTCCGACATGTGAATGTGTAACGTCTACAATTACAGGATGATTAACAGCAAAACTTCAATCCAATTGTGCTACTTGTTAAATAATGTTTAGTTATAAAAGGCAAAATAACGCACACCAAAGGTTGTGGTGAGGTGCTGACAGCTGAAGATAAACTTTAAATGAAAGAAAGTGTCGCACTGACTCGCACACTCTGGCTCCATATGCATACTTTAATGATGACGTTTCGGCCCTCCGGCCTTCTTCAAAATCATATATGTATATATATATATATATATATATATATATATTGGTTTAGCTAACTTTGTAATTGTATGGTGTTTGCTGTATACTGTATATGATTGACTAGTCAGTCACTGATTGTTTGCCTCACCCCAATGATCATGTAATCACCACCAGATGTGTGAATAAGGTGTGGCCTAGCCTTTAAAACATTTCCAGTACCTGTTGTTCCAAACTGCTGTTGATTTTGAAGAAGGCCGGACGGCCGAAACGTCATCATTAAAGTATGCATATGGAGCCAGAGTGTGCGACACTTTCTTTCATTTAAAAAATAATGTTTAGTTGACAAAATGACAACACTTTTATGTATATTTTAGAGATCGAAGTACTGACTTTTCAAAAATTAGATATATATCAAACACAATTGGCCGTGTCTGTGGGTGGGAAGCCGGGTAAGGGTATGTGTCCCGGTCGCTGCACTAGTGCCTCCTCTGGTCGGTCGGGGCGCTTGTTCAGGGAGAGGGGGAACTGGGGGGAATAGCTTGATTCTCCCACACGCTACGTCCTGCCGGTGAAACGCCTCGCCCTCGCTGTCAGGTGAAAAGAAGCCGTTGGCCACTGCACATGTATCGGAGGAAGCGTGTTCCAGTCTACAACTCTCCCCAGATCGGCAGAGGGAAATTGGCCAAGCACAACTGGGAAGACAATGGGAGCAAAACCTGAAAAAACGATATAAAACCCCCCCCCAATAGAATCGAAGGGCTTCGACTCCTCTGAGCTCCACGCAGTTTGTCCAAATTAAAGTGTGTGTGTGTGTGTGTGTGTGTGTGTGTGTGTGTGTGTGTGTGTGTGTGTGTGTGTGTTTGGTCTCTCTCCAGGATACGGTGCGTTTTTCCTCTTCGTAGCTACACCTCCTGTGCTCAGGTCGAAGCTGTCCAAGTTGGTGGATCCATCAGAGCAAGGTCAGTCACACTCTGTATGACAGCCTCACTGTTCATATCATCACAAGCACATGGGTCCGCATGAATTTTACTTAATGATTTAGACAATTTAAAATAATTAAATACTGTCGCTATTTCATAAAAGATGGGAAATCTTTGATTTTGGAAAGAGCCTACAGAAACAACCCATTACAGATTTACAACAATCAAGTCTATACGGTAGCAAGTTTGACTTGACCAGGTCTGTCTTTACGCAACAGAGCGCATCTGGAAATGAGTTTGCTCTCAATGCGTTACCCTGTGTACTGGCTCAGTGCGTTACCCTGTGTACTGGCTCAGTGTGTTACCCTGTGTACTGGCTCAGTGTGTTACCACTGTGTACTGTACTGGCTGCAAGGACAGCTGAATAAAAATTGGATAATCTGGGACTAGGGTTGCACCAATCCACATTTTTTCAGTTCCGATCCGATTCCGATACCTGAATTTGGATATCTGCTGATACCGATATTATTCCGATACCAGAGCTATTTTTTCTTGAATATACAGTACAGAGAAAAATTTGGCCAATTGAATTAAAAAAGGGAAAGAAAAATACAACTTGCAAAAAGCAGACAAAATGAAGAAAATATACAAGGCCACTTGTTTGATTCTGCACTATTTAGACATTGCTCCTTTAGATAAGGGTCCTCTGCATGTACCTGGCTCCTATCAATTATCTCACTTTTCTATATAAAATATGACAGCCACAATGCCCAAAGCATTAGAGTAGCAAAGAGGGAAAGGGGACCTACTAATTAAATTATAAAATAGTAGCCTAACAACAAACATTACACAAGAATGTCCATCTGAATTTACTGAAAGGAATTATTGGAATGTGCGTTTACATACAACCGATTTTAAAGTGGCCCTTGGCTTGTCTCTCAAAATACTGTATGTGGCCCTCCACAGAGTATTCCCAGCAAGCAAAATTACGTCATGATAACGTTGTGATGACGTGTTCCAGTGACGTTCAGGACTAGGCCAGATCACATGGTGATTTGGGGATGATTTAGACGTCTACGCGGGAACGTCAAGCTGACGTCGAAATATGACCGTTACCATGAATGGGCATGTTCAGTTATTCTCCTATGTACAGTGTATATTTAGCAACTTTATACATAAAGATATAATTATGTCCAGATTAACAATTTTATGCTACATTTTCAAAAAATATAATACCACCCCGTGTGGGATTTGAACTTGGGATCTACAACTTACAGGCCGGCTACCGCTACGCTAACTGTTCGCTGAAATGTTCTGCTGTAGGTTGGAGTAATATAGCCTACTGTTTCAAAACATGGACCCCTTGTTATTTTTATACCAGTATAACATCCATGGAGTCGGGACAGTTTTATTAAAAACGATAGCTAATTTAATTCAAAACTGAATCTGGAAGAATCATTGAGGGTCCCCTCAAAATTTACAAGTGTCACCAGCCTATAACATAGAGACCAATGTTATTTGTCCGGCTCGGAGGATCGTTCATTTAGGTGAAAATGAGGTTGTAGCTCGTTGTCTACCTTACTAAGATGGGGAGGCGTCGTGTGTGCAGTACACGCTTCGTTTATGAGCTATTGATCCGGGAAGTGCGAATCTGTCAATATATTTGCAACTTTACCGAACTTTTGTGGATCGCACATCACAGCATGTAACAGTTTACAATCTGTGTAAGCAAAACCCCGAAACATGCAACTCCCAACTCAAATATTTACACCTCACAGTGTATTTTCTCTCTTTCAAAACAATCTGGCAACACGATATGCAAGTGAGACAATTGCAGGATTCCCCCGCAATTCATCTCCTCGTAGTCCCACCTCCACGAATAAACAGTTTGTTAATCAGCAGATGTCCACAACTGCTGATCACTCGGATTTTGGATAAAAAATAGCCCAGGCTGAGAAATACGTGATTGATTGCAACCTTTTACTTATCCTCATGGATATTTCAGTGGTGAGTGAAATTAGTTGGATAGTGATACTTGGGCCAGATCTGACTCGTCATGATATGACTTGAGCTGGCCCCGATTGGGCTCTCTCGATTCGTCCGGGTCCGTCCGTGCTTGCTGGGTTGGTTAATCAAGCAAGTTCACTTAGATTTTTCCCCCCATTCACCTAATGATGACGGCACTATTATACAGTTTGTAGACAAGCACCAAGTAGGCACAGCACAGGCAGAACTCATGTGAGTACAATTGTACCGTATGGGATTTTTTTTAGGCAATTTCGAAATGCAGGATGGCAGGGGCAGAGGGCTGAAATTTGGCATGGAGGTCGAGTGTGTGTGTGTGTGTGTGTGTGTGTGTGTGAGTGTGTGTGTGTGTGTGTGTGTGTGTGTGTGTGTGTGTGTGTGTGTGTGTGTGTGTGTGTGTGTGTGTGAAGGTGTGTGTGTGAAGGTGTGTGTAGTGACTATCTGTTCAATTAAAATTGTTCCAGTCACATGCATAGGTTAGAAAGAAGCGGTCTTGACACGTATCCAATGTCCATAAAAAACAGGTTATTGATTGATTGTCCAAACAGTTGAATATCTTTGGGTGAAGGTTCCCATTTATTGCAGGTTTTGATGGTTTACAGAAAAAGAGAGATGTTGGGTTAGTTTACCTTGGTGAAAATACAAAAGTGATTTTCTTTTGCTTATGTGTACGGTAAGAACCGTATAGCTCCCGCCACCTATGCTCCAAACAAACATTATGAATGAATCACCTGTGCTCATTAAAAACACCACCTGACTGACATCATGTGACCACCAGTGTTGCGTCATATATTACCATAAATATGCTACCATCTAGTGGCCAAATAATATGATAACATCTATAAAAATATAAACGGAATTAGATGGAAAATACTGTAATATAATTGAACCATAAATACAAAATATAACAATACAACTAAACATGCTAAATGGCTCCTACAGTGTGTGTGTACAGTATGTGTGAAGGTGTGTGTTTGTGTTCATGCCAATTGACTAAAAGGGGTGTTGGTGCACACATTTCAAAATGCAGGGTGGCAGAGGTAGAGTAGGGTGGGCTGCTCAGGACCCCTGCCATCCTGCATTTTGGAAATGTGCATAATGTGGTCGCAGCGATTGCGGATTCGCACTTGTTTACATACTCGTGTGTGTGTGTGGTTTTGTTCCAGGTGTCCTGTTTGCCGCTGTGGCCTGTCTGGAGGGCCTGTGCAGTCTGGTGGGCAGTAGCCTCTTCAACTCCCTCTACCCAGCCACTCTGAGCTTCATGAAGGGCTTCCCCTTCCTCTTGGGTGCCATCCTCCTCTTCCTCCCTGCTGGAATCATCGGGTGAGTCCGCCGCCCGTGGCCTTCGGCACCGCTCCGTGGCCTCGGCACCGCTCCGTGACCTCGGCACCGCTCCGTGGCCTCGGCACCGCTCCGTGGCCTCGGCACCGCTCCGTGGCCTTCGGCACCGCTCCGTGGCCTCGGCCTGTCGTGTTGTTTGATGCAACAGTGTGTTTCCAGACAGAAAAGCCACACGTGTTCAAGAGCTCAGACAGTAGTTCCCTTCAAGTCTACAAATGAGTAAGACAGGAATTTACAATGGAAATTGTGAAGACCCCAAAACATAATAAAAGTAGAAGTGCACTTGGACAGTGCAGACCTCCGCCAAAGGCAGATACTCCAGTCTGCTACGATATCAAATTTTGTGAATGGGATCAGAACCCTGACCCTGTTGAACCTGTGTCATCATAATAGCATTTTGGCCCATGATGTAACTTCTCACTTTACTGACCATTTTACATGAT
Source organism: Poromitra crassiceps (assembly GCF_964638095.1). NCBI lineage: Eukaryota > Metazoa > Chordata > Actinopteri > Beryciformes > Melamphaidae > Poromitra > Poromitra crassiceps. The sequence continues at coordinate 21,931,745 of NC_139642.1, read as the reverse complement.
CATCATAGATGATCTCCAAGTGCCTCAATGCACGTTACAAGAAGTCTTCCTTTAACAGCACCAGAGAGTGTCACTGAAAACAGCAAAGTATCACAAGCTATACTGGGAATTATGGAGCCGACCCCAAAGCACCAACAATTCTACACCAAAAAGAACAACATAGTTCAAATACAACACAATTAAAATACATTTTAATTGATGTTATTTAATATGTTAATACTGGCCGATGTTACTATATTATTTAGCAAAAATATTGTTATCACGCCTGTAAGATAATGCAGTAGCAATAACGTAAGAAGTTATTGTGTTATGGGTTGACGATTTTATTACCGTACTTACGTTATTGGATTTATTACATTTGATTTGATTACATCATGGTCAATTATTACATTTTCGGCCTTTACAGAGATTGCTTACCATGAGACTTTTTCAGTCATAGCTGAAAGGCCACATAAAAGCTGTTTACATACTGTGAGTGGATGGCCAGCTCTCTCCTGCTGCCACTCTGCCTGTTTACTCCTCAATTCTATGGCTCGTCGCTCAGCCATCTTTACAGCTGTGACAAACACTTTTTCCTCAGCCGGTCAGGACAAGTGAAGGACATTCTCAGTAATGTTGTTAAACAACAAGTACTAAACTGGAAAATGCCCTTGGCACCAGAACGCCAGGGTCCATAATACTCTTCTATGAACACACAACAATGTTTTGACATGTTTGTCTGTCTAGGTTCCTGGAATGTGAAGACCAGAAGAGAGCGAAAAGACTCAACAGCGCCCTGATCTGAGCCGAGGAAGAGAGCCGCATCTTATCAGAGGGTCAAGGTTCACCCTGCAGTCAGACTATGAGGTTAGCGCCTCTCAAAGACAGACAGCCATTCTGTCTCTGTCTGTGATGACAAACTTGTCATCTAAATGCAGTCATGGGGCAGCTGACTGCTGTCAGCCAGCACAGGGACTCTTCCACCACTCCCATCAGGGATCAAGACCAAAGGACCAAGTATCAAACCCATGACTGACATTACTGAACAGCTTCCTCTGTCGCACGAGGAGGCTTTGCTGGTATTAAAAAAAAACATAACTTAAGCCATAGCTATATTACAGATATTTCATTGTGACATTTCTACACAAATGTAGCTGATTTCATGAAGATAATGTGCATCGTCGGAAGCTCTCTATGCTATCAATTATTACCAATTTTATTACTTAAAGGTATATAAACATTACTCAAACATGGCATGGGCCATCTGAGTAAATTGAAATGAATGTGTTCAAACCATTAGGACTTTGAACCCTCAAAGTCCTGATGCTGCTGTGTTTTTGTTGACGAGCAAGCAGAAAAATAAGCTTACTCAGCGAATAATATGCAAGTCAGCACCTAAGAATTATAATATGACACTGTAAGCAGATAGATCAGCCTTTCACACACGTGTCCAGACCCAACCATCAGTAATCGCCCTGCAGACAGAGCGAAAGCCAAGAATTTGAAGCCGCAGCCCGGGATTACAGTTACACCTCTACCACCCCCTACTCAATATAGCAGAAAGATTAGTAACACCAGCTCAGTGGCCTTGTGGTTTGAGTGTCCGCCCTGAGACTGGGAGGTTGTGAGTTGGATCCCCGGCCGAGTCATACCAAAGACTATAAAAATGGGACCTGTTTGCCTCCCTGCTTGGCACTCAGCATCAAAGGGTTGGAATTGGGGGGTTAGACCACCATATGATTCCAGAGCGCGTCACTGCTGCCGCTCACCGCTCCCCCAGGGGATGGGTCAAATTCGGAGAACAAATTTCGCACACTCAGGTGTGTGACAATCAGTGGGACTTTACCTTTACCTTAGTTACACCTCTACCACCCCCTACTCAATATAACAGACAGTGAAGTCCACACTCCCTGAAGAATCCCTCCTGCACGAATGAACAACACTGGATAGTCCTGGATAGTCCCGGAGCTCGAGGCCACGGCCAGCAGACATGCAGAGGTCAGGTCAGTCGTTCAGTGAGGGAACAAGAGCTGCCATGAAGGCACAAGGGAAGATCACAGGTTAAGTGAAGTATTAAACTCAGCTACTGCAAATGTATCCGCGTTAGGAGTATTTCTGACCCGTCGTTTGACACTGGGTCGAATCATAAGTTTAAAGCCATTCTTCAGCTGTGCAATCTTGTAATTTATGTAATATTTTGTCATGATAAATAGCATAATTGTTGTATTTATAAGTTGGAGTCAATTCATTTCCTGGAGAAAAAAACTGCAGGGTCGGTTTGTATTCTTTGTTTTGGGGACTGTAAAATTCAGTCTTATTGACACGATAAGCTTAATTCAAATGAAGTTTAAATGAAAGTTTTCACTTTCTAATTTTTGTACAACACTCTTATTGTTTTCTTGTTTTTTTAAGGGACTGAAATATTTATGTCTGACTGAGAAAATGTTTCATAAAATCACAAATGAAATCCTAAGTACTTGAATAAAAAGAAATGTAGCCTAACCAAGACGCACATTTAAATACGGTCCTTTTCTAAGAGGGGAGCAACACAGGCCAACAGTGTGTGCCTTATAGATATAATGCTGCAGAACAAAGGTGTCATTCAAGCTGTAATGTCATTTTATTGAACAATAAATATTCATATGAATCTTTCGATCTCGACGACTTCCAGTGTCAGTTTGCAACACCTGACAATTGTGCGATCATCACATATTGATCTCAGCAATGAAGCAGGATGTTGTTTTTCTTTTTCTGCCGGCTTTTCACAGTTGTGGAATACACACATAAGCAGCCGAAGAATTATTCAACACAAGTCACAAGTCACCAGTGTTAAAGATAACTGTCAGTTTCAAATAATATATTACCGCATGTTGCAACGACAAGGCATTCTGAGAAACAGATGAAATCCTTTTCAAGGAGCTTAAAATACAGATTTAAATGGATACTATAAGAGAAATTGCATCTTTTTGGAACCGAAAATATATCATTTCCTTTATCCACTTTAACATCAGAAACCTTTGATACTGCACAGGTATTGTTGACTGCCTGAAGCACACTGAGGTCTGGTTAGATTTGGGAGAAGGGTTATGTTCAGCTCACAGCTCACAATGTCCTGTACATCATGTCCTGTACATCATAATGTCCTGTACAATAGGTCATCCCTTGACCTTGGATTCATTAAACCCACTGCTGTTGCACTCATCAGGAACAAATCACTGCATCCACTGAACATAAATCCATTTCTATCACAACCAAAACATAACAAAAAAAAAACATTGAAAAACATTCCATTTAAACATAAGAAAGACAGACTGCTAATAACAGTTTAGGATCAGGATCTTGGCCCGGTGGACCCCGTTCTCAACGCGGCAGTCGCACTGGAGCTGCTGGTCGGTCAGGCTCTGGACATTATTGCGATCCACTCCTGACTGGACTAGGCCGTAGGCGTACTGGCGGAAACGAGGGTCCACCTCGGCGAGCCAGTCAGCCATATTGGTGGGGTCGCACGTGGAGTGGTTGGCGTAGGTCTTCAGCACACGCAGGTCTCTTAGGAACCTGGAGGACCAGGCAAAGTGGAGCCAAAGCGGAGGGAATGTTTAACACAATGAATTAACTGGGTTTTACTTTGAACCGTCGTCTTGACAGATCTTTATAACTTACCTCTTGCGGGTGAGGCCTGTAGTCATGCCCAGGTCAGTGCTCAGATCCTGGTCTGTGATGTTCAGCAGCAGGTCTCCATCCACCTGGAGCTCCTACATTATAAGACGATTCGAATCATCACTGATGATGTGTCCAAGCCACACCATCTAGATCAGACCTGGGCAAAAGGCGGCCCGCGGGCCACATGCGGCCCGCGAGCGCCCCCTGTGTGGCCCGCGCTGGAATTGAAAAAAAAAAAAAAAAATTTTTTTTACAGTGCACCTGAATGCAACATGCAAGGTACCCGCTGAATAAGTGTCCAAATGTTCATGTCATTCTGGCCAATACTCCACTTCTGTTATAACATTTCAGTCTGGTATGGAATATCTTTCAATAATCTTTATGACTAAAAGGCTAAAAGTAAGTAAAAATGGAAATAATTAACTTGTTGGTTTTGGATTTATTTAGCTTCAAGAGGGCATTTTTGTTCGTGTGACCCTCAACACAGGCTTTGAGAATCCCGGGCCACTTACTGATACTTATGCTTAAATTAACACACTCATATTCTGGTTTATTTAAAGAAAAACATTTTGGCTAGTGGAAATTCTAATTGGCTGGTAACTTTAAAATATAGCAGCCATATTGGCAGGTGGTCAAAAAAGTTAATGACATAGGAGTGAGTGAGAAATGATCAAATATTGGTGTTTAAGACTGAATAATGACATCACAACTGTTAATTTAAAATGAGGTATTCCTCTCAAATTCAAATTCAAATGCCCCCAAAAAATTTGCGCCGGCGCCGTTCGGCCCCCAACGCTCAGCAAAATCTGGCGCTCTGGTAGCGAGGACATTTTTTTGTGGTCCTCTCTATCATCAAAGTTCCTGGGTTACGGCAGGACAATATTTGTTCGGCCCCCAGCAACAATCTGGGTTTCTCATGTGGCCCCCCATGAAAAATAATTGCCCACCCCTGATCTAGATGCAGACGGTGTTTCTACTAACGAATATATATGGTAATATATATCAGGGGGTTCTCATCAAGGACTCCTAAATATAACAGATGCAGACCCCCATTTGATAGGATTTTCTAAGACCCATCTCAGATTTTTGTTTGATTAGATTTTTAGTACAGAATTATGAAACATATGGGTGCAACCTGCGTTGTGTTGACAGTCTGCACAGTGATCCAAGTTAAGGGTTTGCCAGCTTGCAAAGTGCACACACTAACCGCAATGCCAACTGGCTAATTCCTTTGGCGGAGCGGGTTAACGGGGCTTTATACTGGGGAGTGAGTTTAACCAACAACTTGTTACTACCACTCAAGACACAACTCTGATTCACTTGGTTACATGGGCATCATCCTTATTCATTCAATTGATCTATACCTATACAGTATTTGCAACCAGCATAATTTATGAGTGAAATAATTGTGAAACAATTTAAACAATTCCTCATTTTGCTGGGGACCCCATTTGAACTGCTGGTGGGTTACTGTGTAAGATCTTTGATGTTGCACACCTGGAAACGGTCACAATAGGCACTAAAGCCAATCTGCTGGAGCCAAGTCCGGACCTCACAGTTCTTCCAGTTGGGCACACAAGACAGGATCCGTCTAGGCACCTCCCCCTCACCCATCATGCCCAGCGCCCGCTTGGGCTTAGTTCATTTCTAACCCAGGAGACCTTCAGGCTAAGTCACAATAAAACCAGCAGTTATTTGACCTGAAAACATGAGTGATATGTCAAGTGGACAGTGGCAGTACCTTGGTGTTGCGCTGGGGGGGACTTGATGCTGGTCTCAACACAGAGGTAGAAGGCAGCGATGCACTTCCCTTCCACTCTTGTTCCATCCAGCAGTGGCAGCAGGTGCTGGAGGTCAGCTGCTGTCCTGCCCTGCATGCAGTCCGCACTGTCCAATAAGCTCCGGGCAAAGTCATCCGGGTCCAGAGATGCTATGAACGGCTCCACCAAATCCAACGTGCCAGATTTCACCACCTCCTTTTCGATTTCGCGGTTTGCCGCTAAGACGGCGACAGCCGGTCATGCGTAGAAGCGGATGAGTTCGTCCTCTTTGGAGAAGGCCAGCGGGAAGAGCCATTTTGCTGCCTGTTTCTCTATCATGAAGCGCTGGCAGCGGTGGCCTCCATACATGGCACAGTTGGCCAGGGCCACAGCGCAGTGGCGCAGCACAGTCTGTCCCTCGGCACCAGAAGAGCAGGGCATCCAGGGCGCCGTGGGAGATGAGCTGGACTGACGTCTCCTCGGTGTGTTTGAACATGTGCTCCAGGATCCCAGACTGGATCCCAGCGTGCCAGCTGGGCGTCTTCCTGCTCTGGGATCAGGTTGAGGACAGGCCCGCGGGAAGTAGGGGTGCAGCACCCCCTAGATTTTTTCCAAAAAAACAAACAAAAAAAAAAACATTTTTTTTTTTTTTTTTACAAATGTAATTTTGCAGTGCACTATGTTCCTTTCTTGTTTAAGAATGTTTCTGGAAATGAAAATGTAGCCTATTTAAATAGAATTATCAACAATAACAATCAAGGAAGTTACATGCTTGTAGGCTAGAGAAGAAGAAGAAGCGCGCATGTACGCACATGTTGTGTTGAACCAACCAACAACCAATACGAATTGTTTAAAGAAATGTGAACTTGACATGCTATTGTAACGTGGGGGTTCGTTAGATGGTCGGATAAATCACTCTTGGTTAATAGTAAACAACCAGACGGAGACGGATAATTCAGGTCGGCAGCTTTACTTAACTTCACACTTCACATGTTACAACACACCGTCACTTCCGTGTTTCCACCAAAACATCTCTGCCCGGAACCAATCAGAATCAAGTAGACCTTCTAGTCACGTAAATGTGAGTTAATCCCAAAGAGGTAGATTCAGCAATGCACATAAACATACATAGGGAAATATAACTAAACATAAATATCTCTTTTACTAAATGAACTCAAACATTGTAATTAGCTTATTGTCTTATTAATTAACGTATGATTTATTTATTTATGCATTAAATTATTTAGCTTATGAATCTTACATTTCCTCCCTCTCTCACAAAAGAAACGTCCTCGTTTCACATAACATAAGGAGAAAACAAGCAACTGCCAACAACAACAACAAAGCAACATGCAACATTCTCACTCCCGAACATAGTCCATCAGGTATAGGGGTTCCCTAACTTGACGTCTACCGGGGCGCAGCAAAGAATCAGAGCCCACAGCAGGAGCGGCAGAGGGGACAGTCACAAAGGGGACAGTGTCAGAGGGGGCAGCGTCAGACTGGCGTACCACCACTCGGCCAGAGGGGGGGGCAGGTACACACTGAGGAGCAGGCGACGGGGGAGAGGGGGATCGGGGCAAGGGCTGAGGAGGGGGCAAGGGCTGAGGCGGGGGCAAGGGCGGCCTAAAGGGCAAAGCACCTGACAATGCAGTCAAGCGAGGGAGTTGAGGCTGCATCGCTGAGTCACTTGCAGGTGTCACATGTCCACGATCCGGCACAGGAGCATTGTAAGGCCTGAGACGGTTGTAATGGACAATCTGGGACTTTCCAGACTGATCCAGGAGGTAACGAATCCTATACGTCACTCCAGGAGAATCCACATCAGATCCTAGGCACTCCAATATTTCAAAGGGGCCTTTCCAGTGAGGGGCGAGTTTTTGTTTTGATGTAGTGGGGTCATTTAACCACACGAGGTCTCCAGAAACATAGGGAGTGTGCTTGACACGTTTATCATACTGTTGTTTCTGCTGGTTGTGAGCACAGTCTCTGTTCCATGCAGCAGAACCGAAAGCTGACTGGAGTTTCTGGGTCAACTGTGTAACATAGTCAGCGGGAGAACCTGGAGTAGCTGAAGATGGCGTGTTGTTAGGTAACAGCACATTGGCAGGCATCCTAGCTTCGTGACCGTGTGTGAGAAAGAATGGAGTGAAGCCTGTCGTCGAGTGAGGGCTGGTGTTGTAAGCCAGAGCAACTTGGTTGAGGCAGTCATCCCATTCACCAGGCTGCTGGAGAAGTGACTTGGCTAACTGATCAATAAGTGTTCTGTTGAATCTTTCAATCATGCCATCACACTGAGGATGATATGGGCTGGTTCGTGTCTTTTGGATGCCCAGCAGTTGACACAGGTGTTTGACTAGATCAGACTCAAATTGACGTCCCTGATCTGTGTGCAACATTTCTGGAATGCCATGTTCACAGATGAAGTTTTCAAACAGACATTTTGCAACTGTTGTGGAGCGCTGGTCAGAAATGGCATACAGATTGACATACTTGGAGAAATAATCCTGAACAACAAGCACATATCTGTTGCCACGGCTTGTGATGGGGAGCTCAAGAATGTCCGCCGCAACCTTTTGGAAGGGCTCAGTAGCAACAATTGTTTTCATTGGAGCTCTCTGATGAGGTATGGGACTCCGTCTCGCATCACAAGGAACACATTGCTTGCACCACATCTTGATGTCACGTGCCATGAATGGCCAGTAACACAGTTGCTGAGCACGTTTCAGGACCTTATCTGCTGACATATGACCAGTTACTGGATTCCCATGCAGCAGCTGTAGGACAGTGTCTTTCAAGGCATGGGGGACAACAACTTGATGCAGCACTGACTTAGTGGAGGGGTTGAAAACTTTACGACAGAGTAAACCATTATGAAAGGTGAGTCTGTGGTACTCTTGCCAAAGTGCTTTCTCAGCAGTTGTGCGCTTTTTCATGTGCCAGTATGGCGGTTTCTGACCTTTAGCTTTCCAGCTAACGACCTCTGACAGCATAGAATCTTGTTGTTGTTCCCTTTTAAGATCTTGTTCAGGGAGTTGAAGCATGAATGTGGATGATACAGACTGCGTAGCACACTGTAACTCTGGACCAAGAGGCTGTGGTGTATCTCTATCACACAAAACTGCGTTTGGATCAGTACTGCAGGAGCTGTGACGTACAGAACTGACAAGACAAGATGGACTTACAGGATTTGAGTGTCTCTCATCAGGATGTGGACTGGCAGGAGCAGTGCAGGAGGTGCTCTGCTCTGCTGGTCTGTCTGCAGGGCGACGCGACATTGCATCTGCATTAAGGTGACGGTGGCCATCTTTGTAAACTACTGTCCACTCAAAAGGATCAAGTTCAAGAGCCCAGCGTGCACGACGGCCAGTTCTGTCATTGTCAATAGGTATTTTCCTGAGACCCAAGAGAGGTTTGTGATCTGTTACAATAACAAAGGGCTGTTTGTAGAGATAGTGGTGGAAATGTCGTACTGCCCAGACTATAGCATAGAGTTCTCTATCGTAAGTTGACCATTGCCTTTCTGGTTTCGTGAGAACATGGCTAGCATAGGCGACGACTTTCTCATGATGTCCCTGTCTCTGAGCTAGCACAGCACCGACAGCAGAGCCTGAAGCATCTGTGTAGAGGGAGAATGGCAATGTGAAATCAGGGAATGCAACCACAGGAGGATTTGCGAGTGCATGTTTCAAGTACGTGAATGCATCCTGACATTGAGAAGTCCATTTGAAGGGTGCATTTTTCTCATAGAGGGCATGTAGGGGGACACTGTGATGTGCAAAACTCCTAATGAACTTGCGATAATATGAACAAAGCCCTACAAATGCTCTCACTTCTGTTGTTGAGCATGGAGTAGGCCAGTCTTGTACACTTTTCACATTTCGTGGGTCTGGCTGGATGCCGTTTTTAGATACAACATGTCCCAGAAATTGTACCTGATCTCTGGCAAAACAGCATTTTGATGGATTCAGCTTGAGGCCACTCGACTGAAATCTGGAGAGGATTTCTTCCAGGTGCTGGAGATGTTCATTGAAAGAGCGGCTGTAAATGAGTACATCATCCAAATACACCAGGCACGTTTTCCATGGGAGGCCACGGAGAACCATCTCCATCAAGCGTTGGCATGTGGCTGGAGCATTTGTGAGTCCCATTGGCATAACTTTAAAATGATAAAGTCCACTGCCTGTCGTGAATGCTGTTTTTTCACGGTCTTCCTCTTCCAGCTCAACTTGCCAGTAGCCATGTTGAAGATCCACTGTGGAGAACCAGGCAGAGCCTGCCAGAGCATCTAGTGCGTCGTCGACTCTGGGTAGAGGATGAGAATCTTTGATTGTCACCACATTGAGTTTTCTATAGTCCAGGCAGAAGCGCCATGTGCCATTTTTCTTGCGCACTAACACAACAGGTGCGGCCCAGGGACTATAGCTCTCCTCAATAACATCCGCTTTTAACAGGTTTTCAACTTGAGTCTGTATTTCAGCTCTCTGTTCTGGTGTCACTCTGTAGGCTCTCTGTTTGACGGGCGTGGCATCACCAGTGCGAATGTGATGCTTGATTATGCCTGTGCGACCTCTATCTTCTGAATGTGCACTGAATACTGCTGAGTATTTTTGAAGCAGTGATTTCAAAGACTGAATTTGGGGAGGTGACAGGTCTGTTTCATTTATCTGCACAGGTGGAGCTAAATCACATACAGGTGAGGTTGCACAACATACCTCTTCAGCTGCTATGCTGCCAACAGATGCAGGTGAGGTTGCATAGCATCTCTCTTCTTCAGCTGGCATGATTTCAACAGATGAAGCAGAATGAAACTCACCGAGGTGTTGACCAGAATGTAGCTCAATGTCATCATTTGAGGGATTTAACACTCGAACCACAGTTGTGCCATTTTGAACTTCACTTAGCGAGTGTGCCACGATGATGTCACAGGCTGGGTTGGGCATGACAACACCATAGTAGTCCGTTGGCATAGGTGAAGCAGGTGTAGCTGCTGAGACACAGGCTGTGATTAGGGTTTCACTCATAGCTGGAATCCTAGTGGATGCTAGCACAGACACATTACAGCAGGCTGCCATCTCATATCGTTTGGGCAGTAGAGGAATTTTCATGTCCCAAAGTTGCAATACTTTGTTTCTGATATCGAGGAGGGCATGGTGTTTCTCCAGAAAGTCCCAACCTAGTATGACTGGTTGGTACGCACCTCTGAGAACTTCAAATTCCTGCTGCCATAGCTGTTTTCCAAGTCTGATCCCAATGGTCAACTTGCCTAGAATGTCAAGGCGCTGTCCATTGACTGAGCGAGCTGGCACAGAGGAAGCTGTCATGGGGCGTCTTTTCAAAGCTGGATGAGAGTTTCGAAAATCTTCACTCACAATCGAGACAAAAGAGCCAGAGTCAATTAAAGCGCACACTTCAATTCCTTCAACAATAGCAAGGATGTTAGAAGAAACTGAGCCATCAGGCTGTGAGTCATTGTTATCAGGTATTAACTGTGTTGTATCGCTCTGGGGCCGTGATACCGTAGCTGATGTTTGCCCCTCAACAGCAGCTAATGAAAGTTTCCCTGTCGGTTGTAGCTAGAGCGTGCAGGCCTCTCAGGAGACTGGAAACGAACACTGCCCCTAGTGTGTGGACTTGCATCCCTATCCCTCCGTGGAGCTGGACTAGGACTGCGTCCATGTCTGTTAGTGTCAGTGTCATTGTCATGGCGACCATACCTGGAGTACTGGTATGTTGGGCGCGACGGAGAGTGGTGCCGGTCACGTCTGTCATTGTTATCCCACTCATGGAATCTCTGCTGAGCTGGGGGAGGAGGACAACGTTCGTAGCGGTTCTCTGGCTCACGACCATAATACCGCTCAGGTGAGTAATAGTCTCTGGGGTGTTGTCTGTCTTGGTAACGCGAAGGAGATGCACGGCGTGCACCGTATCGAGCGTCGTAGGAGGAGGATCTGTCAGGCCTGGAATCCAAACGTTGAGCCAGGTAACTGTTTTTCTCCCGTAACTCCTGTACTTCAGATTTCAAGCCGGATACAGTCAGAGTTAGCTGTTCCACTGCCTCACGGAGTTTCTCATCACTATGCGTAGGACGAATCATAGCCACCTGTTCTAAAGGTGGTGTGTATGGGGATCCTGTTGAAGTCAGTTGCAGCGCTGCGCGTGCTCTCTCGCAGCGGCTGGCAACGAGCACGGCGTCTGCAAGGTTCTCTGCGCCCATTTCATGAATTTTTGACTGCAAAGTCGGGTCCAAGCCAGCAACAAAACGGCGGAATTTCTCACCTTCTATTGCATTGCGGTCATAGTCAGGAAAAGCTTCCAGCACTAGACGAGTGATGTCTGCACTGTACACATCCAAACTTTCACCTGGTTTACGAGGGCGGGCATTCACATGTGTCTGGAAGAATGGCAGGAAGTATTTTGGGCCGAAAACTTCTCTGAGCTTTTCTTTCACTGAATTATATTCCTTCTTGGTTAATGTTGGCAGGCTGTCCCAGTACAGAAACGCAGCATCAGCCAGGCGAGTAGGAAGGATGGAGGCCATTACTGTAGTCGAATCTGCGTCAGGTGAGACCATAGCCTGCACTGCCACTTCAAAGCGTCGAGACCAACTTGTGAAAGATTCAGTCCCATCTCCTTTAAAAGCAGGTGGAAGATCAATCTTTAAGGCATGTGGCGCCACCGACCTCTGTTGTGGTGACGTGGAAGACTCAGGTGGCCCGTCGTTCCCATTCTCATTATGCATGGTGGGAAAATGTCCAGTGGGGAAAATCACCAAAAAGCACGAAAATGTGGAGAAAACACTGCAAAAATCCTTGATATCTCCAAAAACTGATAGCTTTAACTATTAGAGTTCATCAGCTGTTACTAAAGAGTGAGAGAAAAAATATCCGGGTAGCACAAAAAAAATGTGAAAATATCCACAATTAGGCGGAATAAAACTCACCAAAATGCGCAAAACCACCGAAAATAACACCACGCTGCCACCAAATGTAACGTGGGGGTTCGTTAGATGGTCGGATAAATCACTCTTGGTTAATAGTAAACAACCAGACGGAGACGGATAATTCAGGTCGGCAGCTTTACTTAACTTCACACTTCACATGTTACAACACACCGTCACTTCCGTGTTTCCACCAAAACATCTCTGCCCGGAACCAATCAGAATCAAGTAGACCTTCTAGTCACGTAAATGTGAGTTAATCCCAAAGAGGTAGATTCAGCAATGCACATAAACATACATAGGGAAATATAACTAAACATAAATATCTCTTTTACTAAATGAACTCAAACATTGTAATTAGCTTATTGTCTTATTAATTAACGTATGATTTATTTATTTATGCATTAAATTATTTAGCTTATGAATCTTACACTATTTTTATAGCCTACTCAAAAATGCACCTCCCACTATACAGCAAAGAGAGGAGTCAATGTTTCTTGATATATGCCATTCAGATCAGAATAATTAGTCTAGTCATTAAGTTTGCTGATAATATTTCTATCATGTTAAGTCTGTGTCATGTTAACTGGTGTATTCAGAGCAAATAGGGAGATATAGAGCATTATCATCATGCTATATATCTCCCTCTTTGCTCTGAATGAGTGAGAAAAGGAGAAAATACTGAATAATTATATCACAACAGTATCCTAATGTTAATTTAAAATGAGATATTCCTCTAAATATGGCAAAAAAATGTAAAAACGTGGGGTAAAGTGATGAATTGTTAAGTTCACCATTATTTCATTTACAACAAGAACACAATTAGAGAATGTAGAATAATGGCTGTTTTGTTATTTCTCTGCCTACAACACAGATAAGTTATGGGATTCTGGACAAAATCATATCTAACAATAGAAATATTCTCAGATTTGGGTTTAGGAGACATCATCTCAACAAATAGGGGTCTATGAACTTAATGTGGACTAAATTAGGGCTCCCTGATATGAAAAGGGTTGAGAATCACTGTATAAACAGCAGCTCACATCCTCGTCCAGATGGGGTCGCTGTATTCACGCTGCACAACTTTATGAAATGCTTACTTTACTGCTTACCAAAGAGTACAGAAGACAAAGGGATGGAGCTTTTACGCTTTTTTGACAACCGCCCTGCCGCCATTTTGGTCTGAAAACGCATCGTTGCGCCAATGGGACAACAGCACAGAACCATGGCAGCCAATCAGATGCTGCAATGCAGCTACCCAGAGCTGTGACGCGAGGTTACCCAGAGCCCCCATAGCTACTTCTGTTCTTATCATTGTACGTTCTTTGCTTTTGCTGAAGTTGCATTCTCTCTCTATCTTCACAAGTAACGTTTGGTAAATATTGGAGTAGAATAAAAACCTCAAATGAACAGCGGCATAGCATTGCAGAAAGGCGACCATCGAATATGGAGTGTTAATAGTTTGTTTGTTACACTGTCAACAAAAGTAGAAGTTTGCTCGAAGACATGCATGAGCCGGCGGACACCGCAGCGATCCTTCCCGACGATGGGCTCACATGTACCGGGGAAGACGTGCCCCTGCTTGGCCGTAAAGAGGAGAGAGACGGGACCGTCCGCTCGGTGGCCTGTTCCAGGCGCGCCGTGTCGGTGGAGCCGGTGTTGTTCCTCTCCATGTTCTCCATAGTCCTGCAATCGTCGCTGTCCACGCAGTACCTGTGGGACCGCATCAGCCAAGACCTGGACTACAACGGTGCCAAGGCGGGCGGGGGGTGCGGGAACAGCTCAGTCCCCCATGACCCTCTTCAGAAGGTAACCAGTGTTTACTACATGGACTAACTACTTTAAGTTACTTATTAGTACTGTAGCTTATCTATAGTCTCTTTCTAACCATTAGCCTATTTATGACATGCTACAGACTGCCTACTCTGCTGATTTGGGTCACAACTGGGGATTCATGCAGTGTCTTGGCAGGGTATCTCAGTAGTTCAGAGTCATACGTGTGACATTACACTAATAACGTGACACACATAGTCTATTGAATAGTCTATTACCGCTGTAATAACGGCACACATAGTCTATTCAATAGTGTAGCGATGTGGGTTTGTCAGTAAACATGGGTTTGTCTAGTTCCTTTGGGCTTGCTCCCCTGTTGTAATTTATTCCTGTTGCAGGAACCATCCACAACCCTGTTCCCTCCCCTTCCCCCATACACACAGGTGACAGCCAGTGATTCAATCGCCCATCGAATCACCCGGGTCTGAAGAACAGGGGCTTGGGTGATTCAATCACCCATCAAATCTACCCGATTGGACTGTTGTCACCCATAGATTCAGTCAGTTTGTCATCAGCCCCATTCCTATCGCTGATAAACCTGCTAGTAGGTTTCAATGGCTGTTATCAAACAACTTTATATTTAGGCAAATGAAACAACTTATGGTTAGGTTTAGGGTTAGGTTAAGGGTTAGGGTGAGGGTTAGGCTTAGGGTTAGAATTAAGCAACAAAAAGTGTTCAAATGTAAACCTATGACTGATAACAAATCGCTGATAACGACCTTCTGCGCATACTAGCAGGTAAGTAGGGCCCTACTGGCCCATATGAATGGGGTGATAAAACGTAGCCTGGGTAAACCCAAAAAATGTAAATGCACGACAATTGCAGTCACAAGACTGATTTCCATTGTTAGTCCCCCTGCCAGATGATACAGGCTTAGAGTCCTGATATAGGGGTAAAAAGTAGCCTGGGTAAACCCATCCCCCACGTGACCTGCTCTCAGACCTGTTCTCAGTCACTAGCAGGTCACCTAGTGACTGGGAACTGAGAGAGCAGGTCACGTGGGGGCTGGGTTTACCTAGGCTAGATAAAACGCTGATGGGGTGACAACAGTCAGATTGGGTGTGGAATCACCCGGGTCTGAACAGAGCCCTGGGTGATTCAATCAAAATGGACAGCTCTCAATAGGCCTACATTACACCTGGTATTAGAATGTGACGTTTTGGAGTGACCACTTGTGACCCCACTCTACATGCAAATCAACACGAGGCTACATCATTTCTATGTGGTTTAAGGGGAGATTTAGGCTATAACGATTGTAAGATCGCCCGATGTTCTTATCACCTACAGATGGTTGGTTCTTTATTTAAATGGCCAGCCATTGACTGGTAGCATACATACACATACATACAGTACTGATGTTATTTAGATATTTATGTGATCTACCTACTCCCCCCCCACCCCCCAGATTGTATAGTTTGTTTTGTATTTTCTGTATGTTGCAGGGACCCCAGGAAGAATAGTCTGAATAGTCAGACTAATGGGGATCCATAATAAACAATAAACAATATTGTGTCGGTCTCAAAAATCCCATATCGGTTGGGCCTCTGCCCTCTAGTACTACATCTGTCTCATTTTGAGCCAGGGAAAAACCCTGGTCTTGGTGCAGAGGACTAGGATTGAACAGAATGAACACAGACTAAATCTTCTCTGTTTTCAGGAGGTGGAAACCTTGACGGCCCACTGGAGCATGTACATCAACCTGGGGGGCTTCTCCATGGGCCTGTTGGTGGTGCCCCTGCTGGGCTCCTGGAGCGACATGGCAGGCCGCCGCCCGGTGCTCATGCTGGCCAGCCTGGGCCTCTCCCTGCAGGCGGCGGTTTACCTCCTGGTGATGTATCTGGAGCTGCCTGTGGTCGGCTTCCTCCTGGGCAGGCTTCTCAGCGGCTTGACGGGCGACTTTAACCTCGTCTTGGCCGGCTGCTTTGCCTACGTGGCCGATACCAGCGACAGGACGTCCCGCACCTTCAGGGTGGCGGTGCTGGAGGCGTGCCTGGGCGTGGCAGGCATGCTGGCCAGCATCATCGGAGGGGAGTGGCGGCGGGCACAAGGGTATGAAATGAAGCGGTTATTGTTCTACAGTTACAGCTCCTAGAATAACTATTCATGTACAGTATGTGCGCTTTGCACAAAATGAAAAATGACTGCGTTTCCATGGACTTGAGTATCCCGGTTATGAGGCTTATCCTGGTTTTGATCATATTCGGGATATGGCGTTTACATGGAACACAGAGAAAGCATCTTATTCATATTCCTGTATACATGATAAATACCAGTATCTCGGTTACTGATTACTACAGGCTATCTGCACGTCATTCATTCACCTATTTTGGACCAAGATTGCATTGCGCTGCTTTACTCACAACTTCTTTGTGTTAAAAGTTGACTGTGGCTGTTGAAAATGAGGCTACTTTGGGTAACAGCGGGCTTATGTAGCACTATACCTGAGTGCCAACATCGCCTTGCAGCTTTGGCTTATCCACCTTAATATCGGCAACAATGGGAGAAGAAGACGACAGGAAATATTAAACATGTCCGCCACTTTGACAGCTGTCAGACTCTCTCTGCCACCACGTAGGACAAGGAGGCAGTGGATGAAGATACGCAGCCGTGACTGGTTGTAGATCTGTTACGTCACGTCACTTGGCTGAAGCCGCGCCTGTGCAGGTAGTCAGCCCCCGTCAGAAACCAGGATAAGATGTATACATGCAGCGGTATCCCGGTTTCTTTCGGAGTACTCCAGCTAGCACAACCGGGTTTCCCAAAACCGGGATAAGGGCTTATCCATGTTTCTTGAAGAAAAACGGCGCACATCTTTCAGGACAGGTGCGTCGGGGCAAAGAGTCCCGCACACCTTTTTCAAACAAAAACGGTCGGTGACCGAAACGTCACATTAAAACAAATTTGATTGCAATTTAACAGTGTGCGGGACTCTTTTTTCACTTATCCAGGTTTCTGAAATCGGGATATGATGTTTACATGCGCAAACACAAAAACAGGATACTCCAAAACCCCCGACAGTAACCGGGATACTCAAGTCCATGTAAACGCAGTCAGTACAAACATCCGTTAAGACCACGGTGAAGACCCCAAGAAACCAGCATCTTTACTTCCTGGATTTGATGTATTTCCTGTTGAAACAGGATGTTGGGCCAGGACATACTGTATCACAGTGAAGGCTCGTTCAAAAGTGTAAACCAATGGAATATCAGTCAGGGAGAGAGACAGTTTGATTTGATGGGAGTGGCAGAGAGACAGGACTGTACAGTACAAATATCTGTGATGATTTTATTGGTTGGGTTTTTTATTTACTGGTGTGGCATGAGATCACCATTGAAGATACACTGATTTCCGGGAGTAAAAGTAATGGGAGTTAATCTCATGGAGGCTTTCATGGTTTATTGCTGTTGGCCGACCAGTTTCCTCTTGTATTTAGCTACATCAACCCTTTCTGGCTGGTCCTGGCCACCAACCTGGCTGCGGCTCTGTACACTTACCTGTTTGTCCCGGAGTCCGTCGTACCAGACCCCAGTGCCAGGCTCTTCACCACCCGCCACCACCGTGCCATCTGGCACCTCTACTCTGAAGGAGGCAGTGCCAGCGAGGGCGATGGAAAGTTTCACAGGTAGGGATGGTGATCGTTAATTTTTGATTGATATAGAGACAGGCAAAGTGACCGCCTACTTCCTGCTTCAGCACTGTACCAGAGATTTTCATCCGCTATTTATTTTCCCATGGACATTTCGTAAAAATGTGTATAAAAATACGTTTTACTTCGCCAAACCAAACGGTTCAGCTATATTTAGAATCGGGAGAGACCATAGAACATTTCACTCTGACGAAAAACTTAAAAAAACAACACAGAAAAAATATTTTCTTTAAATCCGCGAGTTTTGGTCCGAGTGAAATGTTATGTGGTCTCTCCTGTTTCTAAATATATCTGAACCATTTCGTTTGACGAAGTAAAACTATTTTTATAAGCATTTTTACTAAATGTCTATGGGAAAATAAATGGCGGATGAAAATCTCTGGTACAGTGCTGAAGCAGGAAGTGACGTTCCACTTTGGCTCTCTATAGATGCCATTTTCGAGAGTGCTTAACGATCCGAGGCTTTATCGATACTTTTCTATTATTTGTTGGAAAAGACGAGATGACAATAAATTCTTAACAGAACTGGTATTGCTTTTATTGCTTAACTGTGAGTCTGTGACTCAATAAAATTTGCCTAGCCTGGTGAGACAATTCAATTCTTTGTTTAGTTAAAGGAACACTCCGCCAATTTTCAACCAGCTTTGTATCATTAGAACATCAGTAGTATATCAGAAAACTGTAAACGGTTTTTAAGTCTGTCATTTAATTTGACAGTTATTTAACAAATTTAACACGAGAGGAAGGGGGTTGTGGGCACATTTACCACTGGTACAGGGTTGTGGCACGAGGCGAAGCCGAGTGCTATAAACCCTGTACCAGTGGTAAATGTGCCCACAACCCCCGACCTCGAGTGTTAAATTTGTTTTCTACAACAGCTACCAAATAATATAAAAAATACACAATTGTAACATCCAATTCATTTATTTATAATCATTACTGGTTTCAGAATACATTTATCCTTCCGCCACAGAATATAGTTCCATACACAAGATCAATGATTGCACTAAACATTTAGTTGCCTTTGAGCCAAAAAACAACTAACCTATTCCTTAACGGGATTCACAGTTATTGATACATTGCCTGTAAAAGTACAGTTATTTAAACAGTTATCTAAAGCAGCCCGTTTTGGTGGTGGTGTGTTGATATCTGGTGACGGCAGAGGGCGTTTGTTTGTTTGACAGTCCCAGATTGATGTCACTGGTCCACACTTTAACACTCAATAACTGTCAAATTAAATGACTGACTTCAAAACCGTTTACAGTTTTCTGATATACTACTGATGTTCTAATGATACAAAGCTGGTTGAAAATGGGCAGAGTGTTCCTTTAAAAGGTAACTCAATTCAAAAACTTTAATCGCAATTATACTGTACGTTTGTGCACCAGTGATAAATGGTAAATGACATGACTCGTCTCTCGAGACATAACGTCGCATTATAGGACTAGCCTCGATAACAGCATCGATAAGCTCGGACCTTATTGATTTTCGTATTTTGAGAAACTATCGATCGATACTTATCGCTATACCGGGTCTCGATCCCAATCTCTGTTCACAGGTGCAAGCTGCGTCTTTACACGCTGTGCTTCTTCTTGATGCTGACCGTCCACGTCGGCTGCCGAGATCTGTTTGTGTTGTACGAGCTGAGCGCGCCGCTGTGCTGGGGCCCGGCGCTGATCGGCTATGGATCGGCGGTTTTCCACCTAGCGTTTCTTAGCAGTCTACTGGGGCTGCGGCTCCTCCAGTGCTGCCTGCAGGACTCCTGGGTGGCTGTGGTGGGCATAGCCTCCAGCATCGCTGGGCTGGTGGTCATCTCTGTGGCCGACACCACCACGCTCATGTTCACAGGTGAGTTAGTGGGTACCAGAAGTGCTTTGGCCGCACCTTGCACAGATTATTAATTGACTCGCATGGTTAAAGAAATAGGTTCCGCGCATGTAAAAAGTTTTCTTCGGGGTAACATTCAGACGCAAAAATAAAAACAGGTTAATGCAACTAAGATGACTCACAAGTCTCTGATTACCACACTACTTACTGTAGCATAGAAATATATATATATATATATTTTTTAAGTATGTTTATTCATTTTTTAGTTATCAGAGGGGCAAACAGTCAGTGAAGAATGCGATAACAAATAATATGCCCTCCGTCCCCAGTCACCCACAACACAACACAACACAACACACACAATCTCCACAAAAATAATAACATCAAAACATAAAACCAAACACACAAACAAAAACAAACGCACAGAGCATCTACAGTAGGCAGAAGGTTAACACTGTAAAAAAAGAAAGTACAGCAGGGGTATGCAGACACAATAAATAGATAAAGGCCCACCACATGTCATATGTCAGACCATGCCAGTCCGCAGAGACCACTCCGAAGGACCCGGGCCCTATCCTCTCCAATATAGTCCAGAAAGGGGATCCAGATTTGAAAAAATTTGAATGGCCTATCCTTGAGCCAAAAGCTGATAGCTTCCAGAGGGAGAAGTTCCATAACACTCCGAATCCACTGCAAAACTGTTGGGGCTGAGTCTGAGATCCACTGAAGAAGAACACATCTCCTTGCACTATAGACCAAATCAGCGGGATGTTTACATTTACTTCCGGGTAGCCCTGAGGTCCACACATTATAATGGCGGTGGACGGCACAAACTGACGTGTTGAAGACAAAAACAGACAAAGAAGACAAAAATGGTTCGTCCGTGTTGTGTTGTTGTTTAATATCATTCATAACAACACTTTCACTAACGTTAGTGGAGACCAGACTAGCTAATTTACCTGTTGGACCAGACCAGAGTAGACTTGACGCTAAATTAAATTAACGTGGCGTCAGTAGCTCTGTTTGTAACGTTAACGTAACCTCGCGTCACCAGGCTCTTCTACGTTAACGAGTCTGCAAAACAGCGAGTTTGACAGACAAATAAACGTTATTAGCTAGCTAACACTACATAAAACAAACACAGAAGAAAGGCTAGATACGTCGGACAAGCATGTTTACCAACCGTTTAACCATTTAAATTGAAAGTAGTCGGCCGAAAACAACGAGAGGGTTTGACAGCATTTATTTGACAACACGCACATTTAAACCTGCCGCCTTCCCCAAGCGGTACCCGGAAGTAAATTTGTTTACATGGTGACGTCACGGTGATTTGGTCTATAGAGAAGCACTTTGAGCAGCTTCAATGAAGAGGAGACTAGGTTTAATGCTGCTGTATGTAGTCCCAGAATGCAGGAGATAGGGTCAAGTGTAATTTTTTTCCCGAATATGGTATCAACTTCTTTACACACTTTGACCCAGAAGTCATGAATAGCAGGGCAAACAAAAATACAGTGGAAATATGAACCTTCAGCGACCTTAGAAATAATTTTGTTAATTAATTAGACATTAATTAGGCTTGTGCTGACAAGCTCCTTTAAGTCAAGTCCTTTACTTCAATTGCATTTTTTTAAATTACTTGCATGCATGAGGCAAGACAATAGGCAGCACTTACTAGAGATAGACCGATTAATCGATTAATCGGTGCCGATTATTGGCATTTTAATTAATCGGCATCGGCCGCTGCCTGCGCTCACAAGGCCGATTATTACAGCAGGGTAAAAACAAGTAGCGTGACAATTTATACTCGAGACAAATTGTCTCCCAAACACTGTGTTTGCGAGACTATTCGTCTCCCAAACTCTCTGTTAATAGAATAATACAGTTGAATGAGGTCTCTGACATACGTGCTCTCCCTTAAATAGCCTACGAGTCACTTCTGAAATCTACTGCATAACCCAATGTATTTTTCTATTTCATTAATAAAATAAAATAAATCTAAAGCATGTTACTGGCTAAGATAACAGATAATAGATGTATTTGTTATATTAGATTCTCAATGTTCATGAATGGATAATGGAATTATAGCCTCCTTGTTTTTTTATCCAAATACTCTCATTCATTATTATATTTAAATCATTGTATTTTATCGAATGCAAAACATAAAATAAAAATAATAATCGGCATTAGAAATCGGCCATCTGAAAAACCCATATCGGTCGACCTCTAAAAAATCTCACAGCATGAATAGGTGAATCAGGGGGGAAAAAACCTCAGCTGTTCTCTCCCCTCTGTATTTTCTCTATGCTCACAGCCTCAGGTAATAATTAACATTGACCACAAATTGTACTCTGCCATGTAGTAGTAAAGTTCTCAGGGATTGTAAAACATTTGCATTTACTAATGCAGTTGCAATCTGTTATTATACAAACACCCGTTTCAAAACAGGTGGTTCCTATGTTGCACAATAACATTATTGTGGTTAATCATGTTAATTATTACAAGAGGCTCCGAGCTTAGAGTGTAGAGTTTCATTCCGACATGTGCATGTGTGACGTCTACAATTACAGGATGATTAACAGCAAAACTTCAATCAAATTGTGCTACTTGTTAAATAATGTTTAGTTGACAAAATGACAACACTTTTATGTATATTTTAGAGATTGAAGTACTGACTTTTCAAAAATGAGATATATATCAAACACAATTGGCCGTGTCTGTGGGTGGGAAGCCGGGTAAGGGTACGTGTCCCGGTCGCTGCACTAGTGCCTCCTCTGGTCGGTCGGGGCGCTTGTTCAGGGAGAGGGGGAACTGGGGGGAATAGCTTGATTCTCGCTACGTCCTGCCGGTGAAAAGCCTCGCCCTCGCTGTCAGGTGAAAAGAAGCCGTTGGCCACTGCACATGTATCAGAGGAAGCGTGTTCCAGTCTACAACTCTCCCCAGATCGGCAGAGGGAAATTGGCCAAGCACAATTGGGAAGACAATGGGAACAAAAAAAACCTGAAAAAACAGTGTGTGTGTGTGTGTGTGTGTGTGTGTGTGTGTGTGTGTGTGTGTGTGTGTGTGTGTGTGTGTGTGTGTGTGTGTGTGTGTTTGGTCTCTCTCCAGGATACGGTGCGTTTTTCCTCTTCGTAGCTACAACTCCTGTGCTCAGGTCGAAGCTGTCCAAGTTGGTGGATCCATCAGAGCAAGGTCAGTCACACTCTGTATGACAGCCTCACTGTTCATATCATCACAAGCACATGGGTCCGCATGAATTTTACTTAATGATTTAGACAATTTAAAATAATTAAATACTGTCGCTATTTCATAAAAGATGGGAAATCTTTGATTTTGGAAAGAGCCTACAGAAACAACCCATTACAGATTTACAACAATCAAGTCTATACGGTAGCAAGTTTGACTTGACCAGGTCTGTCTTTACGCAACAGAGCGCATCTGGAAATGAGTTTGCTCTCAATGCGTTACCCTGTGTACTGGCTCAGTGTGTTACCCTGTGTACTGGCTCAGTGTGTTACCCTGTGTACTGGCTCAGTGTGTTACCACTGTGTACTGTACTGGCTGCAAGGACAGCTGAATAAAAATTGGATAATCTGGGACTAGGGTTGCACCAATCCACATTTTTTCAGTTCCGATCCGATTCCGATACCTGAATTTGGATATCTGCCGATACCAATATTATTCCGATACCAGAGCTATTTTTTCTTGAATATACAGTACAGAGAAAAATTTGGCCAATTGAATTAAAAAAGGGAAAGAAAAATACAACTTGCAAAAAGCAGACAAAATGAAGAAAATATACAAGGCAAAGAAGGATAGTCCACTTGTTTGATTCTGCACTATTTAGACATTGCTGCTTTAGATAAGGGTCCTCTGCATGTACCTGGCTCCTATCAATTATCTCCCTTTTCTATATAAAATATGACAGGCACAATGCCCAAAGCATTAGAGTAGCAAAGAGGGAAAGGGGACCTACTAATTAAATTATAAAATAGTAGCCTAACAACAAACATTACACAAGAATGTTCATCTGAATTTACTGAAAGGAATTATTGGAATGTGCGTTTACATACAACCGATTTTAAAGTGGCCCTTGGCTTGTCTCTCAAAATACTGTATGTGGCCCTCCACAGAGTATTGGTTAATCAAGCAAGTTCACTTAGATTTTTCCCCCCATTCACCTAACGATGACGGCACTATTATACAGTTTGTAGACAAGCACCAAGTAGGCACAGCACAGGCAGAACTCATGTGAGTACAATTGTACCGTATGGGATTTTTTTTAGGCAATTTCGAAATGCAGGATGGCAGGGGCAGAGGGCTGAAATTTGGCATGGAGGTCAAGTGTGTGTGTGTGTGTGTGTGTGTGTGTGTGTGTGTGTGTGTGTGTGTGTGTGTGTGTGTGTGTGTGTGTAGGTGTGTGTGTGTGTGTGTGAAGGTGTGTGTAGTGACTATCTGTTCAATTAAAATTGTTCCAGTCACATGCATAGGTTAGAAAGAAGCGGTCTTGACGCGTATCCAATGTCCATAAAAAACAGGTTATTGATTGATTGTCCAAACAGTTGAATATCTTTGGGTGAAGGTTCCCATTTATTGCAGGTTTTGATGGTTTACAGAAAAAAGAGATGTTGGGGTAGTTTACCTTGGTGAAAATACAAAAGTGATTTTCTTTTGCTTATGTGTACGGTAAGAACCGTATAGCTCCCGCCACCTATATATGCTCCAAACAAACATTATGAATGAATCACCTGTGCTCATTAAAAACACCACCTGACTGACATCATGTGACCACCAGTGTTGCGTCATATATTACCATAAATATGCTACCATCTAGTGGCCAAATAATATGATAACATCTATAAAAATATAAACGGAATTAGATGGAAAATACTGTAATATAATTGAACCATAAATACAAAATATAACAATACAACTAAACATGCTAAATGGCTCCTACAGTGTGTGTGTACAGTATGTGTGAAGGTGTGTGTTTGTGTTCATGCCAATTGACTAAAAGGGGGCGTTGGTGCACACATTTCAAAATGCAGGGTGGCAGAGGCAGAGTAGGGTGGGCTGCTCAGGGCCCCTGCCATCCTGCATTTTGGAAATGTGCATAATGTGGTCGCAGCGATTGCGGATTCGCACTCGTTTACATACTCGTGTGTGTGTGGTTTTGTTCCAGGTGTCCTGTTTGCCGCTGTGGCCTGTGTGGAGGGCCTGTGCAGTCTGGTGGGCAGTAGCCTCTTCAACTCCCTCTACCCAGCCACTCTGAGCTTCATGAAGGGCTTCCCCTTCCTCTTGGGTGCCATCCTCCTCTTCCTCCCTGCTGGAATCATCGGGTGAGTCCGCCGCCCGTGGCCTTGGCACCGCTCCGTGGCCTCGGCACCGCTCCGTGGCCTCGGCACCGCTCCGTGACCTCGGCACCGCTCCGTGGCCTCGGCACCGCTCCGTGACCTCGGCACCGCTCCGTGGCCTCGGCACCGCTCCGTGGCCTCGGCACCGCTCCGTGGCCTCGGCACCGCTCCGTGGCATCGGCCTGTCGTGTTGTTTGATGCAACAGTGTGTTTCCAGACAGAAAAGCCACACGTGTTCAAGAGCTCAGACAGTAGTTCCCTTCAAGTCTACAAATGAGTAAGACAGGAATTTACAATGGAAATTGTGAAGACCCCAAAACATAATAAAAGTAGAAGTGCACTTGGACAGTGCAGACCTCCGCCAAAGGCCGATACTCCAGTCTGCTACGATATCAAATTTTGTGAATGGGATCAGAACCCTGACCCTGTTGAACCTGTGTCATCATAATAGCATTTTGGCCCATGATGTAACTTCTCACTTTACTGACCATTTTACATGATCATCATAGATGATCTCCAAGTGCCTCAATGCACGTTACAAGAAGTCTTCCTTTAATAGCACCACAGAGTGTCAATGAAAACAGCAAAGTATCACAAGCTATACTGGGAATTATGGAGCTGACCCCAAAGCACCAACAATTCTACACCAAAAAGAACAACATAGTTCAAATACAACACAATTAAAATACATTTTAATTTATGTTATTTAATATGTTAATACTGGCTGATGTTACTATATTATTTAGCAAAAATATTGTTATCACGCCTGTAAGATAATGCAGTAGCAATAACGTAAGAAGTTATTGTGTTATGGGTTGACGATTTTATTACCGTACTTACGTTATTGGATTTATTACATTTTATTTGATTACATCATGGTCAATTTTTACATTTTCGGCCTTTACAGAGATTGCTTACCATGAGAATTTTTCAGTCATAGCTGAAAGGCCACATAAAAGCTGTTTACATACTGTGAGTGGATGGCCAGCTCTCTCCTGCTGCCACTCTGCCTGTTTACTCCTCAATTCTATGGCTCGTCGCTCAGCCATCTTTACAGCTGTGACAAACACTTTTTCCTCAGCCGGTCAGGACAAGTGAAGGACATTCTCAGTAATGTTGTTAAACAACAAGTACTAAACTGGAAAATGCCCTTGGCACCAGAACGCCAGGCTCCATAATACTCTTCTATGAACACACAACAATGTTTTGACATGTTTGTCTGTCTAGGTTCCTGGAATGTGAAGACCAGAAGAGAGCGAAAAGACTCAACAGCGCCCTGATCTGAGCCGAGGAAGAGAGCCGCATCTTATCAGAGGGTCAAGGTTCACCCTGCAGTCAGACTATGAGGTTAGCGCCTCTCAAAGACAGACAGCCATTCTGTCTCTGTCTGTGATGACAAACTTGTCATCTAAATGCAGTCATGGGGCAGCTGACTGCTGTCAGCCAGCACAGGGACTCTTCCACCACTCCCATTAGGGATCAAGACCAAAGGACCAAGTATCAAACCCATGACTGACATTACTGAACAGCTTCCTCTGTCGCACGAGGAGGCTTTGCTGGTATTAAAAAAAAACATAACTTAAGCCATAGCTATATTACAGATATTTCATTGTGACATTTCTACACAAATGTAGCTGATTTCATGAAGATAATGTGCATCGTCGGAAGCTCTCTATGCTATCAATTATTACCAATTTTATTACTTAAAGGTATATAAACATTACTCAAACATGGCATGGGCCATCTGAGTAAATTGAAATGAATGTGTTCAAACCATTAGGACTTTGAACCCTCAAAGTCCTGATGCTGCTGTGTTTTTGTTGACGAGCAAGCAGAAAAATAAGCTTACTCAGCGAATAATATGCAAGTCAGCACCTAAGAATCACAGTATGACACTGTAAGCAGATAGATCAGCCTTTCACACGTGTCCAGACCCAACCATCAGTAATCGCCCAGCAGACAGAGCGAAAGCCAAGAATTTGAAGCCGCAGCCCGGGATTACAGTTACACCTCTACCACCCCTACTCAATATAGCAGAAAGATTAGTAACACCAGCTCAGTGGCCTTGTGGTTTGAGTGTCCGCCCTGAGATTGGGAGGTTGTGAGTTCGATCCCCGGCCGAGTCATACCAAAGACTATAAAAATGGGACCCGTTTGCCTCCCTGCTTGGCACTCAGCATCAAAGGGTTGGAATTGGGGGGTTAGATCACCATATGAGTCCCGAGCGCGGCGCTGCTGCCGCTCACCGCTCCCCCAGGGGATGGGTCAAATTCAGAGAACAAATTTCGCACACTCAGGTGTGTGACTATCAGTGGGACTTTACCTTTACCTTAGTTACACCTCTACCACCCCCTACTCAATATAACAGACAGTGAAGTCCACACTCCCTGAAGAATCCCTCCTCCACGAACGAACAACACTGGATAGTCCTGGATAGTCCCGGAGCTCGAGGCCGCGGCCAGCAGACATGCAGAGGTCAGGTCAGTCGTTCAGTGAGGGAACAAGAGCTGCCATGAAGGCACAAGGGAAGATCACAGGTTAAGTGAAGTATTAAACTCAGCTACTGCAAATGTATCCACGTTAGGAGTATTTCTGGCCCATCGTTTGACACTGGGCTCCAGATGAGTCGAATCATAAGTTTAAAGCCATTCTTCAGCTATGCAATCTTGTAATTTATGTAATATTTTGTCATGATAAATAGCATAATTGTTGTATTTATAAGTCGGAGTCAATTCATTTCCTGGAGAAAAAAACTGCAGGGTCGGTTTGTATTCTTTGTTTTGGGGACTGTAAAATTCAGTCTTATTGACACGATAAGCTTAATTCAAGTGAAGTTTAAATGAAAGTTTTCACTTTCTAATTTTTGTACAACACTCTTATTGTTTTTTTAAGGGACTGAAATATTTATGTCTGACTGAGAAAATGTTTCATAAAATCACAAATGAAATCCTAAGTACTTGAATAAAAAGAAATGTAGCCTAACCAAGACGCACATTTAAATACGGTCCTTTTCTAAGAGGGGAGCAACACAGGCCAACTGTGTGTGTGCCTTATAGATATAATGCTGCAGAACAAGCGTGTCATTCAAGCTGTAATGTCATTTTATTGAACAATAAATATTCATATGAATCTTTCGATCTCGACGACTTCCAGTGTCAGTTTGCAACACCTGACAATTGTGCGATCATCACATATTGATCTCAGCAATGAAGCAGGATGTTGTTTTTCTTTTTTCTGCCGGCTTTTCACAGTTGTGGAATACACACATAAGCAGCCGAAGAATTATTCAACACAAGTCACAAGTCACCAGTGTTAAAGATAACTGTCAGTTTCAAATAATATATTACCGCATGTTGCAACGACAAGGCATTCTGAGAAACAGATGAAATCATTTTCAAGGAGCTTAAAATACAGATTTAAATGGATACTATAAGTGAAATTGCATCTTTTTGGAACCGAAAATATATAATTTCCTTTATCCACTTTAACATCAGAAACCTTTGATACTGCACAGGTATTGTTGACTGCCTGAAGCATACTGAGGTCTGGTTAGATTTGGGAGAAGGGTTATGTTCAGCTCACAGCTCACAATGTCCTGTACATCATGTCCTGTACATCATAATGTCCTGTACAATAGGTCATCCCTTGACCTTGGATTCATTAAACCCACTGCTGTTGCACTCATCAGGAACAAATCACTGCATCCACTGAACATAAATCCATTTCTATCACAACCAAAACATAACAAAAAAAAAAACATTGAAAAACATTCCATTTAAACATAAGAAAGACAGACTGCTAATAACAGTTTAGGATCAGGATCTTGGCCCGGTGGACCCCGTTCTCAACGCGGCAGTCGCACTGGAGCTGCTGGTCGGTCAGGCTCTGGACATTATTGCGATCCACTCCTGACTGGACTAGGCCGTAGGCGTACTGGCGGAAACGAGGGTCCACCTCGGCGAGCCAGTCAGCCATATTGGTGGGGTCGCACGTGGAGTGGTTGGCGTAGGTCTTCAGCACACGCAGGTCTCTTAGGAACCTGGAGGACCAGGCAAAGTCGAGGCAAAGCGGAGGCGATGTTTAACACAATGAATTAACTGGGTTTTACTTTGAACCGTCGTCTTGACAGATCTTTATAACTTACCTCTTGTGGGTGAGGCCTGTAGTCATGCCCAGGTCAGTGCTCAGATCCTGGTCTGTGATGTTCAGCAGCAGGTCTCCATCCACCTGGAGCTCCTACATTATAAGACGATTCGAATCATCACTGATGATGTGTCCAAGCCACACCATCTAGATGCAGACGGTGTTTCTACTAACGAATATATATGGTAATATATATCAGGGGGTTCTCATCAAGGACTCCTAAATATAACAGATGCAGACCCCCATTTGATAGGATTTTCTAAGACCCATCTCAGATTTTTGTTTGATTAGATTTTTAGTACAGAATTATGAAACCTATGGGTGCAACCTGCGTTGTGTTGACAGTCTGCACAGTGACCCAAGTTAAGGGTTTGCCAGCTTGCAAAGTGCACACACTAACCGCAATGCCAACTGGCTAACTCCTTTGGCGGAGCGGGTTAACGGGGCTTTATACTGGGGAGTGAGTTTAACCAACAACTTGTTACTACCACTCAAGACACAACTCTGATTCACTTGGTTACATGGGCATCATCCTTATTCATTCAATTGATCTATACCTATACAGTATTTGCAACCAGCATAATTTATGAGTGAAATAATTGTGAAACAATTTAAACAATTCCTCATTTTGCTGGGGACCCCATTTGAACTGCTGGTGGGTTACTGTGTAAGTCAGATCTTTGATGTTGCACACCTGGAAACGGTCACAATAGGCACTAAAGCCAATCTGCTGGAGCCAAGTCCGGACCTCACAGTTCTTCCAGTTGGGCACACAAGACAGGATCCGTCTAGGCACCTCCCCCTCACCCATCATGCCCAGCGCCCGCTTGGGCTTAGTTCATTTCTAACCCAGGAGACCTTCAGGCTAAGTCACAATAAAACCAGCAGTTATTTGACCTGAAAACATGAGTGATATGTCAAGTGGACAGTGGCAGTACCTTGGTGTTGCGCTGGGGGGACTTGATGCTGGTCTCAACACAGAGGTAGAAGGCAGCGATGCACTTCCCTTCCACTCTTGTTCCATCCAGCAGTGGCAGCAGGTGCTGGAGGTCAGCTGCTGTCCTGCCCTGCATGCAGTCCGCACTGTCCAATAAGCTCCGGGCAAAGTCATCCGGGTCCAGAGATGCTATGAACGGCTCCACCAAATCCAACGTGCCAGATTTCACCACCTCCTTTTCGATTTCGCGGTTTGCCGCTAAGGAAGAGCCATTTTGCTGCCTGTTTCTCTATCATGAAGCGCTGGCAGCGGTGGCCTCCATACATGGCACAGTTGGCCAGGGCCACAGCGCAGTGGCGCAGCACAGTGGGAGTCTGTCCCTCGGCACCAGAAGAGCAGGGCATCCAGGGCGCCGTGGGAGATGAGCTGGACTGACGTCTCCTCGGTGTGTTTGAACATGTGCTCCAGGATCCCAGACTGGATCCCAGCGTGCCAGCTGGGCGTCTTCCTGCTCTGGGATCAGGTTGAGGATGACCCCCAGCCCCATGCGTGCCACATAATCTCTGTCAATAGAAGTACAAGTACATGTTATGGTCTCTCCTGAGTCTAAATGGAGTGGCTATCAATTTGTCATTTGCTTTTATCCAAAGCGACGTACATAATGAGATTTGTATATTAGATATGAGAAGTGTGTAGAAAATGGAGTTCATTTGCAAAAACAGACTAATACCATTCATAAAATTTATAAACAACACCTGTTTGATACTCCCTGGAGAAAATATTTGGTGATTTAGCCTCACTTCCGGGACAAAAATTTCAACAGAGAACATTGCCCACTTGCTCCCTTTTATAAAGAATATGCTAAAATATTATACAGGTAGCCTAATATAAATACATAAATATATAGTAGAAAATGATAAAATACTTATGGAGATATCTGTTTTTGCAAATGAACTCTTCGGTAAAACTAAAGCCTAATCTATTGGCTAGCTAGACAGTGACAGAGGTTATTATCAATCATGGGGGCATAAATAATATAGCCTATGTGTCTTGATAACACCAAAGTTGTAAATGGGTGTAGGCCTACATACCTGTTCTCAGACACCATCTGCTCCAGTAGCTTTGCAGTCATATAGGTGATCTCCACAGCAGGTATCTCCAGCAGCTGCAGCAGCATCTCCAGGCCCAACAAACCCAGTCGGGTTTGTTGAAGCTATGCCATAGAGACAGTCCGCATGTCGCCCACAAAATGTTAAACGGCAGGCGCGCGAGTGGGGTAAAACCGCCGATATATCTCATGGGCTGACTCACCAAAAGACGGTGCTGCGGCTCTAAACTACAGGTTTGGGGGTTCTAGAGCAGAACACAAGACGTCTGCTCAGATGTGCGTTTACTGCGGTGGTTAAATCCCCGATCGTTTCTGCATGGGCTGGGCTATCAGCTAATTCTAACTTTGCTGAATGGATAGAACGGGGGTTTTTACCCCACCCTGACCACGCCCCCAGCCAGGCTGAGCCGGCTAACCAGCGTCTATTGTGGGCGTTCCTAGAGCCTGTATGGGCGTTCCCAGAAATGCGGACTGTCTCTATTGAGATATAATATGGTTGTAGCCGGCAGTGAATGTCCCTCCTGGGCTACCGTACAGTAGGGCTAGACCATGGGGGCTAGACCTATGGGCTAGACGCACCGTCTATTTCCTGGTTGAATTTGGTGGGATTGGGACTGGAATGAAGCGTGGGAAAGTAACGAGTAACGTTAGCAGTAGCGTATTATTTCCTGCTTATATCCTTTCATAAGTTTAATTTACAAACAGAAGACTCGTATGTGTGGATGATATTATCACGAATATGTATAACCGGGGCTCCGTTAACTCAGAGGAAGAAGAAGCTCCTCTTATGGACTCGAATGGTTTAGCTGTGAAGCTAACGTTAGCTGTGAAGCTATTGGAGCTTTGAAGGATAAAGTTGGTCAGTAAAGTCACTGTGTGAAAATGAAAATGTCTAAAGTGAAGTCCAGAAGCTGAGGGCGGTGGTGAAGCAGCGCCTAACTGCGGCTGTTGAAGAGATATTTGGGCTGTTTGATAGAACGAAAGCAGAGTACGAGGAGGGAGCTACTCGTTCACAAGAGGAGATCGACAGACAGGGAAAACTGCTGCACAGAGAAGCCTTGCCTCCAGACTCCAGCAGCTGTTGGTCATTAAAGAAGAAGTTGTTCCCGCTGAGCAGCAGGAGTGGAGCCCCTCTGCACCAGGAGGACCTCGAACCCCCAGACATGAAAGAGGAACAGGAGGAACTCTGTGCCAGTCAGGAGGGAGAGCAGCTTCAGGAGGACCTAGAGCTCCCACACATTAAAGAGGAACAGGAGGAACTCTGGACCAGTCAGGAGGGAGAGCAGCTTCAGGAGGACCCAGAGCTCCCACACATTGAAGAGGAACAGGAGGAACTCCGGACCAGTAGGGAGGGAGAGCAGCTGCAAGGGTTGGATGAGGCTGATATTATTGGGAAGAAACACTTCAGCTGCTCAGTTTGTGGTAAAAGATTTGGTAATGAAAAACACTTGAAGACACACATGATAGTCCACACAGGAGATAAACAATTTCATTGCTCAGTCTGTGGTAAAGCTTTTGGTCACAAATCATCCTTGAAGAAACACATGATAGTCCACACAGGAGATAAACAATTTAATTGCTCAGTCTGTGGTAAAGGTTTTGGTCGAAAAGATACCTTGAAGATACACATGATAGTCCACACAGGAGATAAACAATTTAATTGCTCAGTCTGTGGTAAAGGTTTTGGTCGTAAAGGAGAATTGAAGAGACATAATATAGTCCACACAGGAGAGAGTGAGACACAATTTAACTGCTCAGTCTGTGGTAAAGCTTTTGGTCAAAAAGCTACCTTGAAGACACACATGATAGTCCACACAGGAGATAAACAACGTAATTGCTCAGTCTGTGGTAAAGCTTTTGGTCAAAATGGAGACTTGAAGAGACACCTGATAGTCCACACAGGAGATAAACAATTTATTTGCTCAGTCTGTGGTAAAGGTTTTGGTCAAAAAGGAGCCTTGAAGAGACACATGATAGTCCACACGGGAGATAAACAATTTAATTGCTCAGTCTGTGGTAAAGGTTTTGGTCGTAAAGGAGAATTGAAGAGACATAATATAGTCCACACAGGAGATAAACAATTTAATTGCTCAGTCTGTGGTAAAGGTTTTGGTCAAAAAGGATACTTGAAGACACACATGATAGTCCACACAGGAGCTAAACAATTTAATTGCTCAGTCTGTGGTAAAGGTTTTGGTCAAAAAGGAGCCTTGAAGAGACACATGATAGTCCACACAGGAGATAAACAATTTAATTGCTCAGTCTGTGGTAAAGGTTTTGGTCAAAAAGGATCCTTGAAGACACACATGATAGTCCACACAGGAGCTAAACAATTTAATTGCTCAGTCTGTGGTAAAGGTTTTGGTCATAAAGGAAACTTGAAGACACACATGATACTCCACACAGGAGAGTAAACATTAATTCATGGTTCCCAGTTCCCACTGCTATGGATAACCTGGAAAAGTCATGGAATTAGTAAAATCCTTGGAAGTTTAGGAAAAGTCATGAAATTGTGTTAATAATACAATACAAATAATACAATAATACAAATAAGTAATCTTCATGTGGATAACCTTCCACGTAATGTAACATAACAGCAAATTTATTATCTGTAGCTGTTGACATAATGTAGCTCTAATATGTGTTGATTTTAGTGCTTCTTGTGTTTTATATATTTATTTTTTTTGAAAATTCCTGTTTTAGTTCAATAGCTAAGCTTCTATGATGCAGTGACACTAAAGCACTAAAAAACCCATATAAAGAGCAGCTGTGTCCTATTTGTCCTAGGTCATCATTTCTAGTATTGATTCAGAGTCACCGCCTCACATTACATGGAAATTCTATTATTGATCCATGTTGAAAAGTCATGGAAAAGTTTTGAAATTGTATCCATGAACATGGTTCAAGGTTCTCTTTTTTATACCCGAGGGGCAATTTGTGGTACATCCAGCAGTAACAACCAGGGCTCAACAGTGCGATCATTTTGATCGCATTTGCTACTAAAAATAGAACAGTGCGAATTGTAAAACGCAATAAGGGGCACGTGTGCGAATACAGAAATCAACCGTTCAATTCATATTTAATGCCACGCTCAGTTTCAATGTTGTTGCAGTGTGTAGTGTGTGTAGTGAAGGCAGCACTGCGCAGAACCAATGGTGTCAGTTGAAAAAGCATGTGATCTCGCATGTGACTCGTCACCCGGAAGGGCCCTGGCTCGGCTCAGTGATGTGTTCCGATCGGCTAGTAGTTCCCTGCGAAGTGGACTGCACAGGGTATTCATCCATATTACTTCACATGGCTGAATACCCTGTGTAGTCCACTTCGAAGGGGAACTACTAGCAGATTGGAACACAGTCCTATTACAGAGTCGTCTGCAAACTTGATAAAATGGCGCTTGGCATAATGGCCTCCACAGAAATGAGTGTATAAAATCAATAAAAGAACAGAGAGGATGCACCCCTGTGTGATGTGAACCATATTTAAAAGTGTGCCCATGTGTGGGAATTCTGTGGTCCTCACTGCCAACGGCCACGGCCCATTTGTGTTATTCAGCACTGTTTTAATGTTGTAAATCATATTGCAGAGTATAGTTTCATGGATATTTTTACAGTTCGTAACAGATTAGAATAATCGTGTTGTTTTTCATGTGTTCTACTACCTTGAAGAGAGCCAATAAATATTGTAATCTTGGGGGAATCCTTGTCTCTGCATCATTTATGGTCACATGTGTCATGAGGCTCTGTGCACTTTTATCTGGTTTTGAGTGTTAAAGGGACAGTTTACCGTAAACAGTTTAAGGTGAATTCTGGCCTTGCCACGGCCTGGCCACACTTAGATTAAATCCTCCCTACTAGCTCTTACCAAACCTTTGAGATGTGTAGTGTAGTCAATCCAGACTGTCACTATTCTGCAGCATAAAATAACTGTCACTTGATAAAAAAAATAATAATAATGAAACAGGCATACAAATGTTGTTACATTTGTCTATTTAGTTACATAGTCTATTTCTATTATTTATTACATAAATAATAGATTTATTACATAGTCTATTTTGTTAGTATATTCAATCAAAAGTACTTGAATGCACCAACAAACAGGTTGTTTCACACATAACTTTTGACCTCGGACGAGTTAACAGGAGGCCATGAAGGCAGCATGTCTTTTGACGGCTGTGGCTGAGCCAGTAGATGGCCAGTGAGGCTGGGAAATATGAATGGTTGAATCTGGCCACATAACAGCAAGCTCGCTTTTCCACAACTGTGTCAAGCCAGTCAGAGAAAACCAAAGCAACACCGGAAGTTTGATGCTTTTGTCTTCAAAATAAAAACTCTTGAAAATGTATCCAGCTGTGCTGTAGTTTTGGGCCTTAATTTTTCCACGGACAGTTGAATGGATTAGCTTTTGTATAGGCCGGGAGCGGCTTTGCAGGAAATCAATTGAGTTTTTTTTATCCCCCAGTAGGCCTAGTGCTAATTTGAATGTATTTATCCTGGTTGCTGCTCCACCCTCTGTCGATCTGGGGAGAGCCGAAACTGGCTCCATGCTTCCTCCGACTCAAGACATGGCCAGTAGCCAGCCGCTTCTTTTCACGTGACAGGGGAAGCTTCACCGGTAGGACATAGCACGTGGGAGGATCGCGCTATTCCAAAGAGTTCCCCTCCCTCCGAACAGGCACCCCGAACGACCAGAGGAGGCACCACTTCAGCGACCAGGATATTGCATGTTTTGGTGAGGCGTTCCTATATGAAGGAAAGCCCCAGGGGGCACAGGGAGAACATGCAAACTCCACACAGAAAGGCCCTTTTGACGACCCCACCCGGGCGATGGGCACTCGAGACATGCGGACGAGCACTTACCTGGCTGGCTAACTAAGAGCACATTGGTAGGCTACATGCTGCATTGTGCTGCTGGTAACTGAGCCACATTCTCAGCCTGTTTGGCTCACAGCTCTGACTGCAGCTGAATGGAGTAAACCATGTTAGCTGACAGTAGGGTGACACTGATTAGTGGCAGAGGGCTGCAGGACTGCAGGGACACTGTCTGCCACTGAAGGTGCTGTTCACCTACACACCCCTTAACTCATTCTGCTATTACTATGGCTTTAATACTAGTCTTTTCTGGAAACCCACATTGTCAAAATCATTTTTCTTGTCATTGTTAAGCTACACTATAGGCAACTTTGGGGACATTGAAGGCAGCATGGGACACTCTTTCTATTGCAGCCTGCTGTGCTTTAGGTATATTAATACTGACCTTGTATATAATAGCATAGCTTACTTTACACTGCATTTAGACTCTGAGCATGCTAACCTAACCCACAGAACTCCTATCCTATCCCACCCTACACTGCAGGACCTTGGGATGGCTTTACCAGCCTGATGCAGCCACTGGATTCCAGAACCAGAAGAATTCCCAATTTTCATGAAACACATATGTCCCAATCCAACTTGGATTAACAATTCACACTTTCATGATTAGGCGCATTCCTCTCTCTATCCTCCTCCTTATCAACAACCCTCACTTGTATGAGTGCTGGTTCATACATTTGTGACGTAAAAGAAACTGCATAAACAAATGCATAAACACTATCCTGGAGGTCAAAAGAATATGTCTACTTCTTTCTTTCTTTCTTGCCTACTCGGTGCTTAAACCCAAATACCACTGGCACTACACTAACATCCCCCCACCCCCACACTGCCAGCACAAAAATAGTTTCC
Source organism: Poromitra crassiceps (assembly GCF_964638095.1). NCBI lineage: Eukaryota > Metazoa > Chordata > Actinopteri > Beryciformes > Melamphaidae > Poromitra > Poromitra crassiceps. The sequence continues at coordinate 21,894,843 of NC_139642.1, read as the reverse complement.
AAAATAAATATTTTGGGCTGATGTTATTCTAATTCCATAGACTCCATAACTTCTAGATTGCAAAATGAGAGGAAAGTGTTCTTGTCTTCCAGCCTGGTATCCAGCCCATATGAATCACAGTCGTTGGGGCTGGAGTAGTCTCGCTAGCCAGCCTCTCTTCCCTTCTGACGGAAGGGAAGAGAGGCTGGCTAGCGAGACTAGGGCTGGAGTGGTTATACCAGGGTAGGCCTACTTGTCTTCCCCATCTTCACCAAAATGTGACTGTTGACTTCACTTCCTCATTTACATTATTTTCCTCTTCATTCAATTCTGACTCAACAGCACACTCAACTGCCTCCTTTATGTTATTATACGAGGGATCCACCGAGCAGCATTTTGGTAAACAAACCGCGTTTCCGGGGGGAAACGGCAATGGGACCGTATGGACTCCATACTATGGAGTCAGCTTTGAGTGCTCACTCTAGCCCCAGCTGTGCGGTGTACGATTTAAAAACTGCGACAGTTCACACAACTTTCAAGGTCAAGTTCAAGGTCAGTTTTATTGTCAATTCCACTGTATATACATGACATACAAGGATTGAAATTGCATTGCTCGTCATATCCACGGTGCAAGAAAAGATAGCCTACATTAAAATAGCCTACATAAAATACATAAAACCCCCCTATAGCCTACACAAAATTAAAAAGCAATGACATAATCATCATCTCTAATATAAGTATAAAATGTGGACAATAAAAAAAGTGCAAAACTGCCGCAGTGCAAATTTAGTTGATTTCTTATGACCTATTTAAAAAGTAAATTTAAAAGTCATACTGAAAGTGCATGAGTGATGGTCATTGTCCAGAGGCTGTGGGTGTATGAGGCACAGAAAGGGAGGGGAGGGCTGGAAGGGAATTCAGCTTCCTGGATGAGGCTGTTCCCCAGCCTGCTAGTCCTGTCTGCCCGAAGGCTTCTCATTCTCCTCCCCAGGGATTTAACTTTAACACCACACACATTATACATCAAACTCTTGCGCTACTTCTGCTCTCACTCAGAATGTCAAAATATAAGCAATGTCATGTAGCTATCGTTTTTAAGATATCAACGTTAGTTTGGCGCACAACCATACACCGCAGAGTCCCCCGGAAGTCGGGTTTGTTGTAGCCGGCAGTGAATGTCCCTCCTGTGCTACCGTACATTAGGCATAGACGCACCGCCTACTCCCTGGTTGAATTTGGTGGGATTGGAATGAAGAGCGGGGAAAGTAACGAGAGTAACGTTAGCAATAGTGTATTATTTCCTGCTTATATCCTTTCATAAGTTTAATTTACAAACAGAAGACTCGTATGTATGGATGATATTATCACGGATATGTGGAACCAGGGATCCGTTAACTCAGAGGAAGAAGAAGCTCCTCTTATGGACTCGAATGGTTTAGCTGTGAAGCTAACGTTAGCTGTGAAGCTATTGGAGCTTTGAAGGATAAAGTTGGTCAGTAAAGTCACTGTGTGAAAATGAAAATGTCTAAAGTGAAGTCCAGAAGCTGAGGGCGGTGGTGAAGCAGCGCCTAACTGCGGCTGTTGAAGAGATATTTGGGCTGTTTGATAGAACGGAAGCAGAGTACGAGGAGGAAGCTACTCGTTCACAAGAGGAGATCGACAGACAGAGATAACTGCTGCACGCTGTGTGCGGTTACACAGAGAAGCCTTGCCTCCAGACTCCAGCAGCTGTTGGTCATTAAAGAAGAAGAGGTTCCCGCTGAGCAGCAGGAGTGGAGCCCCAGTCTGCACCAGGAGGAGCCAGAGCCCCCAGACATGAAAGAGGAACAGGAGGAACTCTGTACCAGTAGGGAGGGAGAGCAGCTTCAGGAGGACACAGAGCTCCCACACATTAAAGAGGAACAGGAGGAACTCTGTACCAGTCAGGAGGGAGAGCAGCTTCAGGAGGACACAGAGCTCCCACACATTAAAGAGGAACAGGAGGAACTCTGTACCAGTCAGGAGGGAGAGCAACTTCAGGAGGACCCAGAGCTCCCACACATTAAAGAGGAACAGGAGGAACTCTGTACCAGTCAGGAGGGAGAGCAGCTTCAGGAGGTCCCAGAGCTCCCACACATTAAAGAGGAACAGGAGGAACTCTGTACCGGTCAGGAGGGAGAGCAACTTCAGGAGGACCCAGAGCTCCCACACATTAAAGAGGAACAGGAGGAACTCTGTACCAGTCAGGAGAGAGAGCAGCTTCAGGAGGACACAGAGCTCCCACACATTAAAGATGAACAGGAGGAACTCTGGATCAGTCAGGAGGGAGAGCAACTTCAGGAGCACCCAGAGCTCCCACACATTAAAGAGGAACAGGAGGAACTACGGACCAGTAGGGAGGGAGAGCAGCTGCAAGGGTTGGAGGAGGCTGATATCACAAAGTTCCCATTCACTGCTGTTACTGTGAAGAGTGAAGATGATGAAGGGAAACCTCAGTCCTCACAGCTTCATCAAAGCCAAACTGAGGAGAGCAGAGAGGAGCATTTAGCCAGCAGCTCAACTGAACAGATGAAAACAGAAGCTGATGGAGAGGACTGTGGAGTATCAGAACCAGCCAGGAACTTATGTCTTATATATTCATATCCAGTCAAGACTTCAGACTCTTCTGAGACTGAAGACAGTGATGAATGGATCGAAACTAGTGAACCTCAGTCAGGTTTATGCTCACAGAAAAACAGTGGAGTTATTGGGAAGAAACACTTCAACTGCTCAGTTTGTGGTAAAAGATTTGGTAATGAAGAACACTTGAAGACACACATGATAGTCCACACAGGTGAGAAGCCATTTAATTGCTCAGTCTGTGGTAAAGGTTTTGGTCATAAAGGAGACTTGAAGAGACATAATACAGTCCACACAGGAGATAAACAATTGAATTGCTCAGTCTGTGGTAAAGGTTTTGGTCACAAATCATCCTTGAAGACACACATGATAGTCCACACAGGTGACAAACAATTTAATTGCTCAGTCTGTGGTAAAGGTTTTGGTCAAAAAGTTGACTTGAAGAGACACCTGATAGTCCACACAGGAGATAAACAATTTAATTGCTCAGTCTGTGGTAAAGGTTTTGGTCAAAAAGTTGACTTGAAGAGACACCTGATAGTCCACACAGGTGATAAACAATTTAATTGCTCAGTCTGTGGTAAAGGTTTTGGTCACAAATCATCCTTGAAGACACACATGATAGTCCACACAGGTGACAAACAATTTAATTGCTCAGTCTGTGGTAAAGGTTTTGGTCAAAAAGTTGACTTGAAGAGACACCTGATAGTCCACACAGGAGATAAACAATTTAATTGCTCAGTCTGTGGTAAAGGTTTTGGTCAAAAAGTATACTTGAAGACACACATGATAGTCCACACAGGAGATAAACAATTTAATTGCTCAGTCTGTGGTAAAGGTTTTGGTCAAAAAGGAGACTTGAAGAGACACATGATAGTCCACACAGGAGATAAACAATTTAATTGCTCAGTCTGTGGTAAAGGTTTTGGTCAAAAAGGATACTTGAAGAGACACATGATAGTCCACACAGGAGATAAACAATTTAATTGCTCAGTCTGTGGTAAAGGTTTTGGTCAAAAAGGAGACTTGAAGAGACACGTGATAGTCCACACAGGAGATAAACAATTGAATTGCTCAGTCTGTGGTAAAGGTTTTGGTCATAGAGCCGGATACTTGAAGAGACACATGATAGTCCACACAGGAGATAAACATGTTAATTGCTCAGTCTGTGGTAAAGGTTTTGGTCATAAAGGAAACTTAAAGAGACACATGGAAATCCACACAGGAGATAAACATTAATTCAGGGTTCTGACGGCCATGGACAACCTGGAAAAGTAATGGAATTAGTAAAATCCTTGGAAGTTTAGGAAAAGTAATGAAATTGTGTTGTCTGTAATGAAATTGTTACAGTAATCTTCCCGTGGATAACCTTCCACGTAATGTAACATAACAGCAAATTTATTCCCTGTAGATGTTGACATAATGTAGCTCTAATATGTGTTGATTTTAGTGCTTCTTCTATTTTATATCAATATTTTTATTGAAAATTCCTGTTTTAGTTCAATAGCTAACTAAGCTTCTATGATGCAGTGACACTAAAGCACTAAAAACCCATATAAAGAGCAGCTGTGTGTCCTATTTGTCCTAGGTCATCATTTATAGTATTGATTCAGAGTCACCGCCTCACATTACATGGAAATTCTATTATTGATCCACGTTTAAAAGTCATGGAAAAGTTTTGAAATTGTATCCATAAACATGGTTCAACGTTCTCTTTTTTATGCCCGAGGGGCAATTTGTGGTACATCCATCAGTAACAACCAGGGCTCAACAGTGCGATCATCTTGATCGCATTTGCTACTAAAAATAGAAGAGTGCGAATTGTAAAACGCAATAAGGGGCACATGTGCGAATACAGAAATCAACTGTTCAATTCATATTTAATGCCACGCTCAGTTTCAATGTTGTTGCAGTGTGTAGTGTGTGTAGTGAAGGCAGCACTGCGCAGAACCAATGGTGTCAGTTGAAAAAAGCATGTGATCTCGCATGTGACTCGTCACCCGGAAGGGCCCTGGCTCGGCTCAGTGAAGGATGTGTTCCGATCGGCTAGTAGTTCCCTGCGAAGTGGACTGCACAGGGTATTCATCCATATTACTTCACATGGCTGAATACCCTGTGCAGTCCACTTCGAAGGGGAACTACTAGCAGATTGGAACACAGCCCTATGACGGAGTCATCTGCAAACTTGATAAAATGGCGCTTGGCATAATGGCCTCCACAGAAATGAGTGTATAAAATCAATAAAAGAATGGAGAGGATGCACCCCTGTGTGATGTGAACCATATTTAAAAGTGTGCCCATGTGTGGGAATTCTGTGGTCCTCACTGCCAACGGCCACGGCCCATTTGTGTTATTCAGCACTGTTTTAATGTTGTAAATCATATTGCAGAGTATAGTTTCATGGATATTTTTACAGTTCGTAACAGATTAGAATAATCGTGTTGTTTTTCATGTGTTCTACTACCTTGAAGAGAGCCAATAAATATTGTAATCTTGGGGGAATCCTTGTCTCTGCATCATTTATGGTCACATGTGTCATGAGGCTCTGTGCGCTTTTATCTGGTTTTGAGTGTTAAAGGGACAGTTTACCGTAAACAGTTTAAGGTGAATTCTGGCCTTGCCACGGCCTGGCCACACTTAGATTAAATCCTCCCTCCTAGCTCTTACCAAACCTTTGAGATGTGTAGTGTAGTCAATCCAGACTGTCACTATTCTGCAGCATAAAATAACTGTCATTTGATAAAAAAAAATAATAATAATGAAACAACAGGCATACAAATGTTGTTACATTTGTCTATTTAGTTACATAGTCTATTTCTATTATTTATTACATAAATAATAGATTTATTACATAGTCTATTTTGTTAGTATATTCAATCAACAGTACTTGAATGGACCAACAAACAGGTTGTTTCACACATAACTTTTGACCTCGGACGAGTTAACAGGAGGCCATGAAGGCAGCATGTCTTTTGACGGCTGTGGCTGAGCCAGTAGATGGCCAGTGAGGCTGGGAAATATGAATGGTTGAATCTGGCCACATAACAGCAAGCTCGCTTTCCCCCCCCCCCCCGAGTTTTTTTTATCCCCCAGTAGGCCTAGTGCTAATTTGAATGTATTTATCCTGGTTGCTGCTCCACCCTCTGTCGATCTGGGGAGAGCCGAAACTGGCTCCATGCTTCCTCCGACTCAAGACATGGCCAGTAGCCAGCCGCTTCTTTTCACGTGACAGGGGAAGCTTCACCGGTACGACATAGCACGTGGGAGGATCGCGCTATTCCAAAGAGTTCCCCTCCCTCCGAACGACCAGAGGAGGCACCACTTCAGCGACCAGGATATTGCATGTTTTGGTGAGGCGTTCCTATATGAAGGAAAGCCCCAGGGGGCACAGGGAGAACATGCAAACTCCACACAGAAAGGCCCTTTTGACGACCCCACCCGGGCGATGGGCACTCGAGACATGCGGACGAGCACTTACCTGGCTGGCTAACTAAGAGCACATTGGTAGGCTACATGCTGCATTGTGCTGCTGGTAACTGAGCCACATTCTCAGCCTGTTTGGCTCACAGCTCTGACTGCAGCTGAATGGAGTAAACCATGTGAGCTGACAGTAGGGTGACACTGATTAGTGGCAGAGGGCTGCAGGACTGCAGGGACACTGTCTGCCACTGAAGGTGCTGTTCACCTACACACCCCTTAACTCATTCTGCTATTACTATGGCTTTAATACTAGTCTTTTCTGGAAACCCACATTGTCAAAATCATTTTTCTTGTCATTGTTAAGCTACACTATAGGCAACTTTGGGGACATCGAAGGCAGCATGGGACACTCTTTCTATTGCAGCCTGCTGTGCTTTAGGTATATTAATACTGACCTTTGTATATAATAGCATAGCTTACTTTACACTGCATTTAGACTCTGAGCATGCTAACCTAACCCACAGAACTCCTATCCTATCCCACCCTACACTGCAGGACCTTGGGATGGCTTTACCAGCCTGATGCAGCCACTGGATTCCAGAACCAGAAGAATTCCCAATTTTCATGAAACACATATGTCCCAATCCAACTTGGATTAACAATTCACACTTTCATGATTAGGCGCATTCCTCTCTCTATCCTCCTCCTTATCAACAACCCTCACTTGTATGAGTGCTGGTTCATACATTTGTGACGTAAAAGAAACTGCATAAACAAATGCATAAACACTATCCTGGAGGTCAAAAGAATGTGTCTACTTCTTTCTTTCTTTCTTGTCTACCTACTCGGTGCTTAAACCCAAATACCACTGGCACTACACTAACATCCCCCCACCCCCACCCCTATACTGCCAGCACAAAAATAGTTTCCAAAATAAATATTTTGGGCTGATGTTATTCTAATTCCATAGACTCCATAACTTCTAGATTGCAAAATGAGAGGAAAGTGTTCTTGTCTTCCAGCCTGGTATCCAGCCCATATGAATCACAGTCGTTGGGGCTGGAGTAGTCTCGCTAGCCAGCCTCTCTTCCCTTCTGACGGAAGGGAAGAGAGGCTGGCTAGCGAGACTAGGGCTGGAGTGGTTATACCAGGGTAGGCCTACTTGTCTTCCCCATCTTCACCAAAATGTGACTGTTGACTTCACTTCCTCATTTACATTATTTTCCTCTTCATTCATTCTCAAATACACTACTGCCGCATGCGCTAGGACGTGTCATCAGTGATGTTATCTGGGGTCGTTAGGTGTTTCGGGTCTGTCAACATCATACACCCTCGCCCAGTAGACCCAGCCGAGGCCAATTAAGACCCCGACTCACGTCCCAGAAGCCGCTACGGATCAGCCTTACTACTCTATCTGCAACGTTGCCCGCGGGAGGGGTAAAAGAGAACCCAATCCGCTGCAATAGAGCTAGTGCTACGCCGCAGTATTGGCCCTTCGGTGCATGGAGGATCTAGGCTCTGTGGGTTTCTCCCGGCCGTGCTCCTCCTTCGTCTCACCAGACCCCCCTCATGACAAAGGCAATCCAGAGGCTGAAGGGATGCCTCAAGGACGCCTCAAGAGGGCCTGTGCGCTGCACGTCATTTACCTGCGTCGAGCACCTCGCTCTAGCCTGGAGGACCCCAGGCCGCGCCGATCTTGCGCAGATTTTCAGGAGGCTAATCCGTAGCGTTTGTGGATTTCTCCCTCACGAGAGAGCCAAGATGGGGTGCTAATCCCATCCCGTACCGGGTTGCCGTCTCTCCGGCCGTCAACTGTCTCTCCAGCTCGTCACCAAACTATACTTGGTTGTCACCTAGTCTTTCCTAAGTGTCACTGGCCAGAGGCAAGCCAGGGTTCTACATTCTCAAATACACTACTGCCGCATGCGCTAGGACGTGTCATCAGTGATGTTATCTGGGGTCGTTAGGTGTTTCGGGTCTGTCAACATCATACACCCTCGCCCAGTAGACCCAGCCGAGGCCAATTAAGACCCCGACTCACGTCCCAGAAGCCGCTACGGATCAGCCTTACTACTCTATCTGCAACGTTGCCCGCGGGAGGGGTAAAAGAGAACCCAATCCGCTGCAATAGAGCTAGTGCTACGCCGCAGTATTGGCCCTTCGGTGCATGGAGGATCTAGGCTCTGTGGGTTTCTCCCGGCCGTGCTCCTCCTTCGTCTCACCAGACCCCCCTCATGACAAAGGCAATCCAGAGGCTGAAGGGATGCCTCAAGGACGCCTCAAGAGGGCCTGTGCGCTGCACGTCATTTACCTGCGTCGAGCACCTCGCTCTAGCCTGGAGGACCCCAGGCCGCGCCGATCTTGCGCAGATTTTCAGGAGGCTAATCCGTAGCGTTTGTGGATTTCTCCCTCACGAGAGAGCCAAGATGGGGTGCTAATCCCATCCCGTACCGGGTTGCCGTCTCTCCGGCCGTCAACTGTCTCTCCAGCTCGTCACCAAACTATACTTGGTTGTCACCTAGTCTTTCCTAAGTGTCACTGGCCAGAGGCAAGCCAGGGTTCTACATTCTCAAATACCCGTACCGGGTTGCCGTCATTCAATTCTGACTCAACAGCACACTCAACTGCCTCCTTTATGTTATTATACGAGGGATCCACCGAGCAGCATTTTGGTAAACAAACCGCGTTTCCGGGGGGAAACGGCAATGGGACCGTATGGACTCCATACTATGGAGTCAGCTTTGAGTGCTCACTCTAGCCCCAGCTGTGCGGTGTACGATTTAAAAACTGCGACAGTTCACACAACTTTCAAGGTCAAGGTCAAGGTCAATTTTATTGTCAATTCCACTGTATATACATGACATACAAGGATTGAAATTGCATTGCTCGTCATATCCACGGTGCAAGAAAAGATAGCCTACATTAAAATACATAAAACCCCCCTATAGCCTACACAAAATTAAAAAGCAATGACATAATCATCATCTCTAATATAAGTATAAAATGTGGACAATAAAAAAAGTGCAAAACTGCCGCAGTGCAAATTTAGTTGATTTCTTATGACCTATTTAAAAAGTAAATTTAAAAGTCATACTGAAAGTGCATGAGTGATGGTCATTGTCCAGAGGCTGTGGGTGTATGAGGCACAGAAAGGGAGGGGAGGGCTGGAAGGGAATTCAGCTTCCTGGATGAAGCTGTTCCCCAGCCTGCTAGTCCTGTCTGCCCGAAGGCTTCTCATTCTCCTCCCCAGGGATTTAACTTTAACACAACACACATTATACATCAAACTCTTGCGCTACTTCTGCTCTCACTCTGAATGTCAAAATATAAGCAATGTCATGTAGCTATCGTTTTTAAGATATCAACGTTAGTTTGGCGCACAACCACACACCGCAGAGTCCCCCGGAAGTCGGGTTTGTTGTAGCCGGTAGTGAATGTCCCTCCTGTGCTACCGTACATTAGGCATAGACGCACCGCCTACTTCCTGGTTGAATTTGGTGGGATTGGAATGAAGAGCGGGGAAAGTAACGAGAGTAACGTTAGCAATAGTGTATTATTTCCTGCTTATATCCTTTCATAAGTTTAATTTACAAATAGAAGACTCGTATGTATGGATGATATTATCACGGATATGTGGAACCAGGGATCCGTTAACTCAGAGGAAGAAGAAGCTCCTCTTATGGACTCGAATGGTTTAGCTGTGAAGCTAACGTTAGCTGTGAAGCTATTGGAGCTTTGAAGGATAAAGTTGGTCAGTAAAGTCACTGTGTGAAAATGAAAATGTCTAAAGTGAAGTCCAGAAGCTGAGGGCGGTGGTGAAGCAGCGCCTAACTGCGGCTGTTGAAGAGATATTTGGGCTGTTTGATAGAACGGAAGCAGAGTACGAGGAGGAAGCTACTCGTTCACAGGAGGAGATCGACACACAGGGGAAAACAGCTGCACGCTGTGTGCGGTTACACAGAGAAGCCTTGCCTCCAGACTCCAGCAGCTGTTGGTCATTAAATAAGAAGAGGTTCCCGCTGAGCAGCAGGAGTGGAGCCCCAGTCTGCACCAGGAGGAGCCAGAGCCCCCAGACATGAAAGAGGAACAGGAGGAACTCTGTACCAGTAGGGAGGGAGAGCAGCTTCAGGAGGACACAGAGCTCCCACACATTAAAGAGGCACAGGAGGAACTCTGTACCAGTCAGGAGGGAGAGCAGCTTCAGGAGGACACAGAGCTCCCACACATTAAAGAGGAACAGGAGGAACTCTGTACCAGTCAGGAGGGAGAGCAGCTTCAGGAGGACACAGAGCTCCCACACATTAAAGAGGAACAGGAGGAACTCTGTACCAGTCAGGAGGGAGAGCAGCTTCAGGAGGACACAGAGCTCCCACACATTAAAGAGGAACAGGAGGAACTCTGGATCAGTCAGGAGGGAGAGCAACTTCAGGAGGACCCAGAGCTCCCACACATTAAAGAGGAACAGGAGGAACTACGGACCAGTAGGCAGGGAGAGCAGCTGCAAGGGTTGGAGGAGGCTGATATCACAAAGTTCCCATTCACTGCTGTTACTGTGAAGAGTGAAGATGAAGAAGGGAAACCTCAGTCCTCACAGCTTCATCAAAGCCAAACTGAGGAGAGCAGAGAGGAGCATCTAGCCAGCAGCTCAACTGAACAGATGAAAACAGAAGCTGATGGAGAGGACTGTGGAGTATCAGAACCAGCCAGGAACTTATGTCTTATATATTCATATCCAGTCAAGACTTCAGACTCTTCTGAGACTGAAGACAGTGATGATGAATGGATCGAAACTAGTGAACCTCAGTCAGGTTTATGCTCACAGAAAAACAGTGGAGTTATTGGGAAGAAACACTTCAACTGCTCAGTTTGTGGTAAAAGATTTGGTAATGAAGAACACTTGAAGACACACATGATAGTCCACACAGGTGAGAAGCCATTTAATTGCTCAGTCTGTGGTAAAGGTTTTGGTCATAAAGGAGACTTGAAGAGACATAATACAGTCCACACAGGAGATAAACAATTGAATTGCTCAGTCTGTGCTAAAGGTTTTAGTCAAAAAGGATCCTTGAAGACACACATGATAGTCCACACAGGAGCTAAACAATTTAATTGCTCAGTCTGTGGTAAAGGTTTTGGTCGAAAAGATACCTTGAAGACACACATGATAGTCCACACAGGTGATAAACAATTTAATTGCTCAGTCTGTGGTAAAGGTTTTGGTCGAAAAGATACCTTGAAGACACACATGATAGTCCACACAGATGATAAACAATTTAATTGCTCAGTCTGTGGTAAAGGTTTTGGTCACAAATCATCCTTGAAGACACACATGATAGTCCACACAGGTGACAAACAATTTAATTGCTCAGTCTGTGGTAAAGGTTTTGGTCAAAAAGTTGACTTGAAGAGACACCTGATAGTCCACACGGGAGATAAACAATTTAATTGCTCAGTCTGTGGTAAAGGTTTTGGTCAAAAAGTATACTTGAAGACACACATGATAGTCCACACAGGAGATAAACAATTTAATTGCTCAGTCTGTGGTAAAGGTTTTGGTCAAAAAGGAGACTTGAAGAGACACCTGATAGTCCACACAGGAGATAAACAATTTAATTGCTCAGTCTGTGGTAAAGGTTTTGGTCAAAAAGGATACTTGAAGAGACACATGATAGTCCACACAGGAGATAAACAATTTAATTGCTCAGTCTGTGGTAAATGTTTTGGTCAAAAAGGAGACTTGAAGAGACACGTGATAGTCCACACAGGAGATAAACAATTGAATTGCTCAGTCTGTGGTAAAGGTTTTGGTCATAGAGCCGGATACTTGAAGAGACACATGATAGTCCACACAGGAGATAAACATGTTAATTGCTCAGTCTGTGGTAAAGGGTTTGGTCATAAAGGAAACTTAAAGAGACACATGGAAATCCACACAGGAGATAAACATTAATTCAGGGTTCTGACGGCCACGGACAACCTGGAAAAGTAATGGAATTAGTAAAATCCTTGGAAGTTTAGGAAAAGTAATGAAATTGTGTTGTCTGTAATGAAATTGTTACAGTAATCTTCCCGCGGATAACCTTCCACGTAATGTAACATAACAGCAAATTTATTCCCTGTAGCTGTTGACATAATGTAGCTCTAATATGTGTTGATTTTAGTGCTTCTTATATTTTATATCAATATTTTTATTGAAAATTCCTGTTTTAGTTCAACAGCTAACTAAGCTTCTATGATGCAGTGACACTAAAGCACTAAAAACCCATATAAAGAGCAGCTGTGTATATTTGTCCTAGGTCATCATTTCTAGTATTGATTCAGAGCCACCGCCTCACATTACATGGAAATTCTATTATTGATCCACGTTTAAACGTCATGGAAAAGTTTTGAAATTGTATCCATAAACATGGTTCAACGTTCTCTTTTTTATACCCGAGGGGCAATTTGTGGTACATCCAGCAGTAACAACCAGGGCTCAACAGTGCGATCATCTTGATCGCATTTGCTACTAAAAATAGAAGAGTGCGAATTGTAAAACGCAATAATGCGAATACAGAAATCAACCGTTCAATTCATATTTAATGCCACGCTCAGTTTCGATGTTGTTGCAGTGTGTAGTCTGTGTAGTGAAGGCAGCACTGCGCAGAACCAATGGTGTCAGTTGAAAAAAGCATGTGATCGACTCGTCACCCGGAAGGGCCCTGGCTCGGCTCAGTGAGGATGTGTTCCGATCGGCTAGTAGTTCCCTGCGAAGTGGACTGCACAGGGTATTCATCCATATTACTTCACATGGCTGAATACCCTGTGCAGTCCACTTCGAAGGGGAACTACTAGCAGATTGGAACACAGCCCTATGACAGAGTCGTCTGCAAACTTGATAAAATGGCGCATGGCATAATGGCCTCCACAGAAATTAGTGTATAAAATCAATAAAAGAACAGAGAGGATGCACCCCTGTGTGATGTGAACCATATTTAAAAGTGTGCCCATGTGTGGGAATTCTGTGGTCTTCACTGCCAACGGCCACGGCCCATTTGTGTTATTCAGCACTGTTTTAATATTGTAAATCATATTGCAGAGTATAGTTTCATGGATATTTTTACAGTTCGTAACAGATTAGAATAATCGTGTTGTTTTTCATGTGTTCTACTACCTTGAAGAGAGCCAATAAATATTGTAATCTTGGGGGAATCCTTGTCTCTGCATCATTTATGGTCACATGTGTCATGAGGCTCTGTGCGCTTTGATCTGGTTTTGAGTGTTAAAGGGACAGTTTACCGTAAACAGTTTAAGGTGAATTCTGGCCTTGCCACGGCCTGGCCACACTTAGATTAAATCCTCCCTCCTAGCTCTTACCAAATATTTGAGATGTGTAGTGTAGTCAATCCAGACTGTCACTATTCTGCAGCATAAAATAACTCACTTGATAAAAAAAATAATAATAATTAAACAACAGGCATACAAATGTTGTTACAGAGTCTATTTTGTTAGTATATTCAATCAAAAGTACTTGAATGCACCAACAAACAGGTCGTTTCACACATAACTTTTGACCTCGGACGAGTTAACAGGAGGCCATGAAGGCAGCATGTCTTTTGACGGCTGTGGCTGAGCCAGTAGATGGCCAGTGAGGCTGGGAAATATGAATGGTTGAATCTGGCCACATAACAGCAAGCTCGCTTTTCCACAACTGTGTCAAGCCAGTCAGAGAAAACCAAAGCAACACCGGAAGTTTGATGCTTTTGTCTGCAAAATAAAAACTCTTGAAAATGTATCCAGCTGTGCTGTAGTTTTGGGCCTTAATTTTTCCACGGACAGTTGAATGGATTAGCTTTTGTATAGGCCGGGAGCGGCTTTGCAGGAAATCAATGGTGTTGAATTGAGTTGCTACCCCCCCCCCCCCCCCCCCGAGTTTTTTTTATCCCCCAGTAGGCCTAGTGCTAATTTGAATGTATTTATCCTGGTTGCTGCTCCACCCTCTGTCGATCTGGGGAGAGCCGAAACTGGCTCCGTGCTTCCTCCGACTCAAGACATGGCCAGTAGCCAGCCGCTTCTTTTCACGTGACAGGGGAAGCTTCACCGGTAGGACGTAGCACGTGGGAGGATCGCGCTATTCCAACGAGTTCCCCTCCCTCCGAACAGGCACCCCGAACGACCAGAGGAGGCACCACTTCAGCGACCAGGATATTGCATGTTTTGGTGAGGGGTTCCTATATGAAGGAAAGCCCCAGGGGGCACAGGGAGAACATGCAAACTCCACACAGAAAGGCCCTTTTGACGACCCCACCCGGGCGGTGGGCACTCGAGACATGCGGACGAGCACTTACCTGGCTGGCTAACTAAGAGCACATTGGTAGGCTACATGCTGCATTGTGCTGCTGGTAACTGAGCCACATTCTCAGCCTGTTTGGCTCACAGCTCTGACTGCAGCTGAATGGAGTAAACCATGTGAGCTGACAGTAGGGTGACACTGATTAGTGGCAGAGGGCTGCAGGACTGCAGGGACACTGTCTGCCACTGAAGGTGCTGTTCACCTACACACCCCTTAACTCATTCTGCTATTACTATGGCTTTAATACTAGTCTTTTCTGGAAACCCACATTGTCAAAATCATTTTTCTTGTCATTGTTAAGCTACACTATAGGCAACTTTGGGGACATCGAAGGCAGCATGGGACACTCTTTCTATTGCAGCCTGCTGTGCTTTAGGTATATTAATACTGACCTTTGTATATAATAGCATAGCTTACTTTACACTGCATTTAGACTCTGAGCATGCTAACCTAACCCACAGAACTCCTATCCTATCCCACCCTACACTGCAGGACCTTGGGATGGCTTTACCAGCCTGATGCAGCCACTGGATTCCAGAACCAGAAGAATTCCCAATTTTCATGAAACACATATGTCCCGATCCAACTTGGATTAAGAATTCACACTTTCATGATTAGGCACATTCCTCTCTCTATCTTCCTCCTTATCAACAACCCTCACTTGTATGAGTGCTGGTTCATACATTTGTGACGTAAAAGAAACTGCATAAACAAATGCATAAACACTATCCTGGAGGTCAAAAGAATGTGTCTACTTCTTTCTTTCTTTCTTGTCTACCTACTCGGTGCTTAAACCCAAATATACCACTGGCACTACTAACATGATTCCCATCTTTGAGCACTGACGGCCATTCTTGCAGTTGGGTGAGACTTGTCAGCAGACTAGAGCCGCCTAGACTGTCTGCAGCACCTTCAGCTTTGAAGCAGTGCTATCAAAACATCCTGTAAGGGAAAAGGTTAGATCTTGGACTGCAGGCCATATGGAATACTCCTCAAAACATTAACATTTCAGGACAGAATATAAGGCATTGCCTTGGCCTCGCTCGGGAAGTTCAGAAACACCACAGCAATGAGCGCTTAGTGACAAAGATGCAAAAAAAGGTTTTTACAAAAATAATAATTTTGTGCATCACTACGTTAATTAAGAAAAAACATTATTGCAGTATGTTTGTTGTTTAAACTATCCATGCAAAAAATACTTTAAAATAAATACTTTTCCTTGAAAGCAACAGAATAATTTTGGATTTGAAGCTGAATATGACTAGCACTGTATGTGAACATGGGAGCAAAGCACCATAAAGCACCCATGGCTGTACTTTGAATTATGGGCTGATGTTATTTTTTTATTTTTTTTTCAACAAAAGATATTGTTTTCTCACAAACATTGACAAGCATTTTGTTGTTTCTCGGCCCCCCCCCCCCCCCAGCCTCTCTTCCCTTCTGACGGAAGGGGAGAGAGGCTGGCTAGCGAGACTAGGGCTGGAGTGGTTATACCAGGGTAGGCCTACTTGTCTTCCCCATCTTCACCAAAATGTGACTGTTGACTTCACTTCCTCATTTACATTATTTTCCTCTTCATTCAATTCTGACTCAACAGCACACTCAACCAGGGTTCGAGTTATAGTCAGATAGCTATGGGGTCCCCCTAAGTCGGTGGCCGAAGGGGTCCACCGAGAAAAAATTGGGCCGTTTTTTCCTCAAATTGTGGCCGTTTGAAGCCAGATTTAGAGGAATATCTCATTTTAAATTAACATTCGGTTTAGACTGTTGTGTGATGTGATACAAAAATGTATCCGCTGTTTGAAAGTTAAAGTATGCTCTCTGTTCCTTGTGTAGGCCTACTGCAGTTTCTTAGACGGGAGGCCATCCGTTTCCATAGCGAGATTGAGTCAAATGTATATTTGAGGCCTTCTAATCTTGACATTGAACTTCCCTTTTCCTTACAGCCTTGATGTGGAACTTCCCCTTTCTTTAAAATTGACCTGATCAATTCTCTAAATTGCAAAGTTCAGTAGACAGTCACATGGTTTTACTAATTTGACAACCATGACCAAATAAGCTGTGTTTCCTCTTCCTATCATTTGTGTATAATATCAATAATTTCATGCTTGTGG
Organism: Poromitra crassiceps; assembly: GCF_964638095.1. Lineage (NCBI taxonomy): Eukaryota > Metazoa > Chordata > Actinopteri > Beryciformes > Melamphaidae > Poromitra > Poromitra crassiceps. Next base: position 21,878,400 of record NC_139642.1, on the reverse strand, counting down.
TTAGAGTTCCTCTCTTGATAGAAATATATAGCATCAAAATGTTTTTTTGGGAAAACTGAAAACATGTTTCTTATTTAGCCTATTTATCTAGTTAACATAAATAATACTAATTCTTACATCGAAAAATGTGTTATTTGGAAAAAAATAAAAAAATAAAAGTTATATTTGTGGGGGTTCCACAGGTGTTCTGGACTATGGGGTCCCAGACTCTATCTATGGGGTCCAAGACCCCATAGGTCCCCCCATAACTCGAACCCTGCACTCAACTGCCTCCTTTATGTTATTATACGAGGGATCCACCGAGCAGCATTTTGGTAAACAAACCGCGTTTCCGGGGGGAAACGGCAATGGGTCCGTATGGACTATACTATGGACAAAGAACTTTTATGGAAAGAAATGACAGCTCCATATTGCCCCATTGCAACATCAGTGCCCAGCAGCCTCCGCCATTTTTTATTTTTGGAAGCGTGACAGCGCCAAAAGAACCTCGCACAGGCTCGCAGTGGTCAGCTGCGGTAGCGCTGGCCCCTATAATCAGCCTCTCTAAACAGTAACTCAACGGGAGAACACTCTAAACTTTGGGGATTCACATCTTTTCCGGGCGTACTGCAAATCTTGATTGAATTGGTGTAGTGCAGGGATGTAAAACAACAACCATATTGTGGAAACTAAGCAAAATTTTTCGTTTTCTTTGTTTAGTTTTTTCAAGATAAATACCTTATGAAAAGGACCCGAGGTTCAACTCCCGTTGAGTTACTGTTTAGAGAGGCTGATTATAGGGGCCAGCGCTACCGCAGCTGACCACTGCGAGGCGCATTCTGTTTCCAAAAATGGCCGGAGTGTTGCCTCTTTCCTTCCATGCTCTTTGCTATGGAGTCAGCTTTCAGTGCTCACTCTAGCCCCAGCTGTGCGGTGTACGATTTCAAAACTGCACAGTTCACACAACTTTCAAGGTCAAGGTCAATTTTATTGTCAATTCCACTGTATATACATGACATACAAGGATTGAAATTGCATTGCTCGTCATATCCACGGTGCAAGAAAAGATAGCCTACATTAAAATAGCCTACATAAAATACATAAAACCCCCCTATAGCCTACACGAAATTAAAAAGCAATGACATAATCATCATCTCTAATATAAGTATAAAATGTGGACAATAAAAAAAGTGCAAAACTGCCGCAGTGCAAATTTAGTTGATTTCTTATGACCTATTTAAAAAGTCAATTTAAAAGTCATACTGAAAGTGCATGAGTGATCAGATATCCTGGTCATTGTCCAGAGGCTGTGGGTGTATGAGGCACAGAAAGGGAGGGGAGGGCTGGAAGGGAATTCAGCTTCCTGACGGCCTGGTGGATGAAGCTGTTCCCCAGCCTGCTAGTCCTGTCTGCCCGAAGGCTTCTCATTCTCCTCCCAGACGGCAGGAGGCTGAAGAAGCAGTGTGAGGGGTGGGTGGGGTCGCGCACAGCGCTGAGTGCCTTGCGGGCCAGGCGGGATGTCCTGGAGAGAGGCCCCAATGATCCTCTCCGCTGCTTTCACCACGCGCTGCAGGGATTTAACTTTAACACAACACACATTATACATCAAACTCTTGCGCTACTTCTGCTCTCACTCTGAATGTCAAAATATAAGCAATGTCATGTAGCTATCGTTTTTAAGATATCAACGTTAGTTTGGCGCACAACCACACACCGCAGAGTCCCCCGGAAGTCGGGTTTGTTGTAGCCGGTAGTGAATGTCCCTCCTGTGCTACCGTACATTAGGCATAGGTGGCGGATGGAGGGATGACGCGCAAGGGACGGCGTCGGAGCACGATGGCGGAAATGGCGTTTGAGAGTGATTTGGAGGGAGAATCAAACAATGAAGAAGATCCGAGGTGTCTGGAAAACAAGAGAAAGAGTGTGTCGAGTGTCTCGAGCGGGTCTGCTCAGAATATTAAGAAAGTGAAAAAAGACGGGTCGGGGCCTTGGGTGGTTGGAATGAAAGCGTGTTCAGAAATTGATGGAGTGTTTAGCAATCCACATGAGGTGGGAAAGTTTGTGAAAGAAGAGTTTGGAGCAGTTAAGTCTGTCAAGATAACGAGAGGTGGGATTGTTATTATTGATTGTGTGTCGAAGAAGCAGGAGTTGCAAGTTCTAGATTTATGTACGTTCAAATCTTGTAATGTGATGTGTTTCCGACTTGGAACAGGTCCAGTGACAGTGAAGAAAGGAGTGATCAGTGGAGTGCCAGTATGTGTTTACTGTGATGTATTTAAAGAAGTGGAAGGTGTATATGAGGCAAGGAGATTGAATCGGTTTAGAGATGGTGTAAGCGAGGAGAGTACCTCAGTGTGTTTGAGTTTTGAAGGAGAAATCCCGGATCGAGTGTTTGTGGATAGTGTCAGCTATAGGGTGAGGGAGTATGAGAGGGCTCCTCTCAGGTGTTATTCTTGTCAGGAGTACGGTCATGTTGCTGCAGTGTGCAGAGGACAAAGGAGATGTGGACGGTGTGGTGGAGACGAGTGCAGGAGGGAGAAATGTAAAGACGAGGTAAAATGTCTGCACTGTGAGGGGAGTCATAGAACAGGATCAGCGCAGTGTCCACGTAGAGTTAAGGAGATTGAAGTGAGAAGGATCAGAGAGGAGAAAGGAGTGTCGTATGCTGAGGCTGTTAAGTGCAGGGAGATTGAGGGAAAGGAAAAAGTGCAAAATGAATCTGAGCAGAAGAGTGGAACTGGTGGAATTGAACGAAACATTTGTGTGGACAAGAAAGGATTTTTGACATTCATGGCCATGGTAATTAATTGTGCGGAACAGATCAAAGGAAAAAAGGAAAAGATTAAGATGATGATGGATGCAGCTAGAAGGTTCTTGAATGTTGTTGACATTTCTGGAGAGGAGATCGAGAAGGCGCTGAGGGATGAGTTCCCTCCGACTGAGTCGTAGAATGGACATATATATCGTGAATGGGAGCACTATGGGTGATGATACATGATGAACATTGTAAATAGACTCCAATATGTAGAAGACATCAAACTCCATCCAGTTGGTGGCGGTAATGCACCTTTATGTTGGTTGCCAACCGACATAAATCACTAAAGAAGAATAAGAAGAAGACGACGTAGTTTACAGTGTGAGGCAGCAATGCACTAACCCGTGCCTAGTCTGCCGGAAATTTAAAGAAGAAGAAGAAGAAGAAGAACATTAGGCATAGACGCACCGCCTACTTCCTGGTTGAATTTGGTGGGATTGGAATGAAGAGCGGGGAAAGTAACGAGAGTAACAATAGTGTATTATTTCCTGCTTATATCCTTTCATAAGTTTAATTTACAAACAGAAGACTCGTATGTATGGGTGATATTATCACGGATATGTGGAACCAGGGATCCGTTAACTCAGAGGAAGAAGAAGCTCCTCTTATGGACTCGAATGGTTTAGCTGTGAAGCTAACGTTAGCTGTGAAGCTATTGGAGCTTTGAAGGATAAAGTTGGTCAGTAAAGTCACTGTGTGAAAATGAAAATGTCTAAAGTGAAGTCCAGAAGCTGAGGGCGGTGGTGAAGCAGCGCCTAACTGCGGCTGTTGAAGAGATATTTGGGCTGTTTGATAGAACGGAAGCAGAGTACGAGGAGGAAGCTACTCGTTCACAGGAGGAGATTGACACACAGGGGAAAACAGCTGCACGTTGTGTGCGGCTACACAGTGAAGCCTTGCCTCCAGACTCCAGCAGCTGTTGGTCATTAAAGAAGAAGAGGTTCCCGCTGAGCAGCAGGAGTGGAGCCCCAGTCTGCACCAGGAGGACCCAGAGCCCCCGACATGAAAGAGGAACAGGAGGAACTCTGTGACAGTCGGGAGGGAGAGCAGCTTCAGGAGGACCCAGAGCTCCCACACATTAAAGAGGAACAGGAGGAACTCTGTACCAGTCAGGAGGGAGAGCAACTTCAGGAGGACCCAGAGCTCCCACACATTAAAGAGGAACAGGAGGAACTCTGTACCAGTCAGGAGGGAGAGCAACTTCAGGAGGACCCAGAGCTCCCACACATTAAAGAGGAACAGGAGGAACTCTGTACCAGTCAGGAGGGAGAGCAACTTCAGGAGGTCCCAGAGCTCCCACACATTAAAGAGGAACAGGAGGAACCCTGTGCCAGTCAGGAGGGAGAGCAACTTCAGGAGGACCCAGAGCTCCCACACATTAAAGAGGAACAGGAGGAACTCTGTACCAGTCAGGAGGGAGAGCAACTTCAGGAGGTCCCAGAGCTCCCACACATTAAAGAGGAACAGGAGGAACTCTGTACCAGTCAAGAGGGAGAGCAACTTCAGGAGGACCCAGAGCTCCCACACATTAAAGCGGAACAGGAGGAACTCTGGATCAGTCAGGAGGGAGAAGAGCTGCAAGGGTTGGAGGAGGCTGATATCACAAAGTTTCCATTCACTGCTGTTCCTGTGAAGAGTGAAGATGAGGAAGAGAAACCTCAGTCCTCACAGCTTCATCAAAGCCAAACTGAGGAGAACAGAGAGGAGCATCTAGCCAGCAGCTCAACTGAACAGATGAAAACAGAAGCTGATGGAGAGGACTGTGGAGTATCAGAACCAGCCAAGAACTTAGATCTTATATATTCATATCCAGACAAGACTTCAGACTCTTCTGAGACTGAAGAGAGTGATGATGAATGGATTGAAACTAGTGAACCTCAGTCAGGTTTATACTCACAGAAAAACAGTGGAGTTATTGGGAAGAAACACTTCAACTGCTCAGTTTGTGGTAAAATATTTGGTAATGAAGAATACTTGAAGACACACATGATAGGCCACACAGGTGAGAAGCCATTTAATTGCTCAGTCTGTGGTAAAGGTTTTGGTCAAAAAGGATACTTGAAGACACACATGATAGTCCACACAGGAGATAAACAATTTAATTGCTCAGTCTGTGGTAAAGGTTTTGGTCGAAAAGGAGACTTGAAGAGACACATGATAGTCCACACAGGAGATAAACAATTTAATTGCTCAGTCTGTGGTAAAGGATTTGGTCAAAAAGGATACTTGAAGACACACATGATAGTCCACACAGGAGATAAACAATTTAATTGCTCAGTCTGTGGTAAAGGTTTTGGTCAAAAAACATCCTTGAAGACACACATGATAGTCCACACAGGAGATAAACAATTTAATTGCTCAGTCTGTGGTAAAGCTTTTGGTAGAAAAGTATCCATGAAGACTCACATGATAGTCCACACAGGAGATAAACAATTTAATTGCTCAGTCTGTGGTAAAGGTTTTGGTCAAAAAACATCCTTGAAGACACACATGATAGTCCACACAGGAGATAAGCAATTTACTTGCTCAGTCTGTGGTAAAGGTTTTGGTCTAAAAGGAGACTTGAAGACACACATGATAGTCCACACAAGAGATAAACAATTTAATTGCTCAGTCTGTGGTAAAGGTTTTGGTCAAAAAGGACACTTGAAGAGACACCTGATAGTCCACACAGGAGATAAACAATTTATTTGTTCAGTCTGTGGTAAAGGTTTTGGTCAAAAAGGAGACTTGAAGAGACACCTGATAGTCCACACAGGAGATAAACAATTTAATTGCTCAGTCTGTGGTAAAGGTTTTGGTCAAAAAGGATACTTGAAGAAACACATGAAAATCCACACAGGAGAGTAAACATTAATTCAGGGTTCTGACGGCCATGGACAACCTGGAAAAGTAATGGAATTAGTAAAATCCTTGGAAGTTTAGGAAAAGTCATGAAATTGTGTTGTCTGTAATGAAATTGTGACAGTAATCTTCCCGTGGATAACCTTCCACGTAATGTAACATAACAGCAAATAATGTAGCTCTAATATGTGTTGATTTTAGTGCTTCTTGTATTTTATATCAATGTTTTTATTGAAAATTCCTGTTTTAGATCAATAGCTAAGCTTCTATGATGCAGTGACACTAAAGCACTAAAAACCCATATAAAGAGCAGCTTTGTCCTATTTGTCCTCCTAGGTCATCATTTCTAGTATTGATTCAGAGTCACCGCCTCACATTACATGTAAATACTATTATTGATCCACCTTGAAAAGTCATGGAAAAGTTTTGAAATTGTATCCATGAACATGGTTCAAGGTTCTCTTTATTATCCCCGAGGGGCAATTAGTGGTACATCCAGCAGTAACAACAACATATTAATATAACTTTTAAAAAAAAATCTAGAAAAAATTCTAAGGTCGCCTAAAAGCAGAACTGAAAAATCGTTTCCCCTTGTGGGTTGTTGAAGCTAAAAGGGGACTTGAATGAGGGGTATCATTTTGCTTTTCAACCAAACGTGAAGTATGATTTGAACAGACGACAAAGATCTCTGGCCATGTTCAGACTAGGAGGCCAAATCTGATTTGTGAACTTTAATGACCTATTAATGACTTTATCCAGATTGGTTTTATGAGTCTGGACGCTCCAAGTCTGATTTGTGTCACTTGTCCCAAACCACATATGGAGGTCTGGACACACAGATCCGACTTGAAAATCAGATTTGTGGCAGTGCGGACGGACACACTCCCAAATAAGATTTGGGAAACCAATCAAGATAATGATGATTAATGACTTTATCAGCAAATCAGATTTGCCTGTAATGTGAACATGGCCTCTGTGTGCTCAGTTACGATCGGGAACTCTTCCCTTAGCACTAGAACAGGGATGGGCAACATTTCTTTCCCCAGAGGGCCATACTGACATACATCAAACACGTGAAGGGCCACACATCGGAGATCATACCTGCCAACACCTGATTGTCGTGGGAGTCTCCCTATTTTTACCCCTCTCTCTCGTTGTGATTGGTAATTTCTCGTTAATCTCCCGATATAATAGTGATACAAATCCAATGGCTGTAGCAGATGAGATTTATTAACATAATTCTGCCTTTTATTGAGTTTTTGGGGGTTGTTTTGTTTTTCTTTCAGGACCTTGGGGGCCGGATCGAGATGGTCCAGGGGCCAGGTCCGGCCCTGGGGCTGCATTTTGCCCATGTGTGCACTAGAAACTGGTAGGTTTCATGCTACCCCTGAACATGATAGACTGTTTACTTTGTGAGTTACACAAAATTGAAAATGAGATTCTTCTTATTTTACTGCACTGCTTATGATGACGCAAGGGACGTACTCTTTAATAAAATGTCTTCTATTTATGGTGACTTCTTTGAGTTGGACTATGAGAAACTCAAGCTGTTTCAAAAACTCACTGCAAGTTGTATATGTCAAGCATGGGAGCAGAGACAGAACCTCTTATTTAGAAACTGATGTATTGTTTTATATTACTGTCCTGCCCATTGCTGTCTTGTGACTTGTATTTTAAATGTTTTATTTTAAAATGTAAATGCTGTAAATGTGAGGTTTTTACTGTGTGTGTCTTGTAAACCCATGGGGGTTGGGCACGTTGAGTGCATGACACTTAAATATAATAAATCAATCAAATCAAACTTTAGCTACAGTATATCTATGCTTTCAGATGCCTGACAAATCATAACAGACTGGATGCCCAGACGTGAACTGTGATGAGCCCCAAGTTTATTGTTCTGATCAACAAATCAGACTGTTAGGATACAGTGTTGCCAAAGCAATCTGGACTCTATATAGTTACTGCAAAAATGACACAAAGAAACAGAAATGTAAATTTAACATGCAATATTAGAGATGAATATAAGTGATAGTAACAACATGGTCATACAAATTGACAGTCAGTAGCTTTACTGTGTTAATCATGTCTTCAACAATGTAAAAACCGAAATATATTTTCCAGCTAAACATGGAGTTATCTTCCTCTCAAAGGATCACAGCCGGTTTATGAGAATTAAACGGTATCAGACATTACAAAAAAAAAAAATCTGAAGTGAAGGAAAAAATAAAGTTGTGGGGGGAAATTATAAAAGTTATTATTAAGAGTTATTATATCTGACTATAGCATTTATATACAGAATTAATTCACAATAACTATGAATATGTTGACAAACATAAGAATCCCAGCTCAATCTAAAAAAATTATAGTGCACTGCAAATTGTATTGTTAGTTTTATTTTCTAATTATATATTATATAATTATAATATAATTAGAAAATTATAAAAACATATAATTAGCTCCGCCAAGGAGGTCATATTTTTGGTGCCGTTTGTCTATTATTTAAAAGGTTTACAGAAAAACTACCTGGGCAATTTCATGAAGCTTGGTGGAAGGGTGTAGCGTGGGCCAAAGAAGAACCCATAACATTTTGGAGCAGATGCGAGCGAACTCACAAAATTTGCATAACAGCAGACAAAAAGGTCTGCGCTCTGCGAGTGCCCTTCTAATTTCTTACGGCACAGCACAGTCTGTGTTTGACGGGCTCTCACAAGCTCCGTTTTTAAAATCTCCAAATTCACCGAAGTTGACACTTTGATCATAAAATCTGTGTATGAGCAGTATATTGTTCAGTTACTGCTGAACAGTTCAGCTCAACCAGCAGCTTCACCTGTTGCTGATCTCACCACCACACTTATGCTGTTTGACCTGGGACTTCTGACTAAAACGTCTCCAACAGACACTGCAACTGAACGATTTCTCTCCTGTGTGGACTCTCATGTGTCTCTTCAAGTTTTCTTTCAAACTGAAACTTTTGGCACAAACTGAGCAGCTGGAAGGTTTTTCCCCTGTATGGATTCTCATGTGACCAAGTAATCTTGCTCTGACCTTGAATGTTTGTCCACAAACTGAGCACATAAATGGTTTCTCTCCTGTGTGGATTTTTACGTGTGTATTCAAGGCACCCTTCTGCGTAAAGCTTTTGCCACAAACTGAGCAGCTGTAAGGTTTTTCTCCAGTATGGATTCTCATGTGTACAATTAATTCTGCTTTCAAACGGAATAGTTTACCACAAACTGAGCACATAAGTGGTTTCTCGACCCCTGTGTGTTTCCCCTCCCCTGTGTGGATTATCATGTGTGTTTTCAACTGTCCTTTCTGACTAAATGTTTTATCACAATCTGGGCAACCAAATGGTTTCTCCCCTGTGTGGATTCTCATGTGTATCTTCAAGTGTTCTTTACGACGACATGCTTTACCACAGTCTCTGCAACTAAACTGTTTATCACCAGTGTGGATTCTCATGTGTGCCTTCAACACTATTTTCTGACGAAAATGTTTACCACAGTCTGAGCAACTAAATGGTTTCTCCCCTGTGTGAATTTTCATGTGTGTCTTCAAGCTTTCTTTACGACTAAATGTTTTACCACAGTCAGAGCAACTAAATGGTTTGTCACAAGTGTGCATTCTCATGTGTACCTTCAAGTATCCTTCACAAGCAAATGTTTTACCACAGTCTGAACAAAGAAATGGTTTCTCACCAGTGTGGACTCTCATGTGTACTTGCAGACGTCCCTTGTGGGCACATCTTATACCGCAAACTGAGCAACTTAATTGTTCATCCCCAGTATGAAACCTCTTATGACTTATGACTTCACTGTTTTTCTGTGAGTCTAAACCTGACTCAGGTTCTCTAGGCTCATTCGAATTATCATCATCTCTCTCTTCAAGTTCCTCCTGTTCCTCTTCAATGTGTGGAGGCTCTGGGTCCTCCTGAAGCTGCTCTCCCTCCTGACTGGTCCAGAGTTCCTCCTGTTCCTCCTCAATGTGTGGGGGCTCTGGGTCCTCCTGAAGCTGCTCTCCCTCCTGACAGGTCCAGAGTTCCTCCTGTTCCTCTTCAATGTGTAGGGGCTCTGGGTCCTCCTGGTCCAGACTGGGGCTCCAGTTCTGCTGCTCAGGGGGAACCTCTTCTTTACTGACCAACAGCTGCTGGACGTCTGGAGGCAAGGCTGAAATACACACATACACACAGAGCGAGCATACATTAAATCATCTCATTCTACTACAACCAATTTAAGAATGTTTCCACTGCATTGGACAAGAACTTTGGCGAGTCTAAGAAGCCAGAGTTGGGGGCGGGGTCACAAAATAAGAAAAACTGGGTTGGAAAGAAGTGTACGAAGATTTACGTTTACAACACGAGCTCCGCAGACCACAGCTCACCGTCTGTGTGGCTACTGGCTGTTGGGTGCGTTTGTGGTCACGGCGCGTGCCGGTGTGAGTTCCCCCTCCGTGTTAAAAACAGTGTTGGCCTAAAGCCCCGCCCAGCCAGAAAACTATAGACACTGTCTCACACAAAGCTACACCTCATGTTAGCTGGCTGTGCGTATGGAGAGAGAAAGAGAGAGGTGTTGTCTGACACCACTGACTCCACTTGGATAAGGGGGTTGTGAAAAATGGGCTCCTCCCACACCCAAGGTCCTGGCTCCACACCCCCTGGATGTGAGGCCCGGAACAGACTCCAGGCTTTCAACATAGAGGCATAAAACAGAGGAACGCCTCATGCACTCCTCAGCCCCTCGGCGTCCATCAAGAACAGTCTTTAATGATGCCTGAAGACATAACAGCAAAGGGAGTGACACAGGGCATCATCGTGCAACATTTGACTCACCAAGAACACGTATTTGGACCTTGACCGTCAGCCCCATGTCAAGGTAGTAGGAGGTAGGGTCAGACGACGTCTGGTAGAGGGCAACGTTGAATGGTTGTGTTCTGCCTTCGTCCAGAAACAGATTCATGTTTCTGTCTGCGAACACTGTAACAAAACAAAATACATTTTTACATTTTCTGTTTTCTACCCTTTTTATCTAGTCTCTCCCCGGACTCAAATATTACGTTGAATAGCTGCGCTCCACATACTACATAAATGAGTCTGTGCCACTTCACAGCCCCCACTGCTGTTTTGAGGTTGGGAACAATTGAAAGACTGACAGGTCGTAGCACCAATGAGAGAGCGGTTCATTTTCAAAAGTCAAGACTCAGGTTGGGTGGGCGCGCCTGATTGGTAAAGTCATTACTGATTGGTGATTGGTGAATCCACCACTCACCAATCACTGGCCAGGGTCCATCATCTGTTTGGTGAGAGGAGTGTCCCAGGTGCAGCATGCAGTAACGTAGTATATCAGCGTAAGAACTCTCATGGTCTGGCGTTGAGACTACACTTTATCTATCCACCTAGAGCAGGGATGGGCAACTTTGATGATACAGAGGGCTGCAAAGGAAATATCCTCGCCACCAGAGGGCCAGATTGTGACTGTGCACATCCACCAATAGCCTACTGTAACCCCATCATGACTCCCAATTATAGTATACTCATTTGATGATTGATGAAAAGGACGAAATATACACTGATCAAAGTTTATTATACCAACATTTATATGTTTCATATTCAAATGCATTTAGTAATGCTTTAATTCATTTAATGCAGTGGTTCTCAAATGTTTTCACATAAAGGACCCCTAAACCAGAGGTTCTCAAATGTTTTTCAGCCAAGGCCTTACAAGATAGAAAATATACCGGGGACCCCCTCATTCTGATTTGTGATTTTGGGCTAAGATTAAGACATTAGTAAGACACGGTAACGTGCTTGACATTTAAATCGATAGGTTTGTTAGATTAGAATGTAATCCATGAACCATTTTAGATTTAAAGCATAACATATTTTCGTTGAACTATGAAGCTTTTGGACACAAAAAAAGTTTTTATTTTTATTTTCCTGAAAACTTTTCACGGACCCCCTGGCAAAGTGCCACGGACCCCTGGGGGTCCCTGGACCCCCATTTGAGAACCACTGGCCTAAACTGACAAAAATTAGACCACGGACCCTCATTTGATAGGATTTTGTCCCACAGACCCCCATATGATAATAAGATTGATGATTGTAGATGTTTTATTACAGAAAGTGTAGCCTATAAAACCCATAACCAAAATAGTCATTGTGTTACTTATGAATGGAATTATAGCCAAAATAAATTAACCCCCTTTTGGCTGGGGATCCTCTGGAACCCCCTCAATGACCCCGGACCCCCATTTGAGAACCACTGATCTATCTGTAAATGGGAAACTCGTTCAGATATCTTGAGGTGAGCGGTCAAGTGAGGGACCCCTTTGAATGTGCCCATGCCAGTTTTTCCCTCGCCAAAATGTAGCCTAATTTCGGAGCGTTATTCCTTCACAACAGCTATATGACATGGTATCAATGGATGGGTTAGAGCATGCATGGCCGTGGAACTATCATGTTCGATGGAGGTCCCTACATCCAGGGTTTAATGTTCAACAGTACACCCGCTGGTTTAACAGATTAGCACACTATAAAAGATACGGGAGGAGTAGATGGCTCGAGTCGTACGTGTGGTACGACTCGAGCCATCTCGCAAATACTTCTATCAAACACAAATAAACTGTATGCAAATCGAAATGGCGACTACAAAGTTGTTAAAAGCGCGTTTCATCACACAAACACAACAAAGTGACAAATGTATGGGAAAAAGTAGCTGCTTACGGATTACTGTGCGTGTCTCTCTGTGTGCCGCCATATTCTCAATTTCTTCTTCTTCTTTAGATTTGATTGGCGGTTGGCAACCAGTTTAGAGGTACATTGCCGCCACCTACCGGACTGGAGTGTGTAATTTAAATCCTATCGAACCCAGTTTATTTCAAATACTTTATTAACTGATTTACTGCTTTTCCTAGTAATGTCCTACAGTGAAGTTGAGCTTTCTTCTGTAATGCTGATTTCAGTACCTTCCTCTCCACCTCATAACTCTCACATTCCAGCAACACATGCTGAAGTTTCCAGATTGCTGCAATTTGCACAAATGCCAGTTGTGTTTCCCTATTTTATTAAGTGTATTATTCAATCCAGTGTGTGTCCATAGACATTTCTTAAAATGCTTGTAAAAATAGTTTTACCTGGTCAAACCACTGACGCTCAGTGAGGTGCAGATTTTGATGCAGATGCTTTTGTTTGCTTTCCTTTTCTGGCTTATATATTATTTTGATCTTTTTTCAAACATGTTCAAAATAAACTGATTAAACATAATTTGCATTCAGTAGACTTGTATTGAGCTGTTTGGATACATTGCAACTTGTGCTGTTTTTTTTAAGTCTACCAGCTGCGCTAACTTGCGGTGGGTTACAGTAGGCTATATTATGAGTGTTTTGACTGGCAGGAGTAGCGTATGGGAGTCCTGACCGACGAGAGGAGGCACTAGTGCAGCGACCAGGACACATACCCCTAATCCGGCTTCCAGACACAGCCAATTGTGCCTGTACGGACACCCGACCAAGCCGGAGTTAACATGGGGCTTGAACCTACGACCCTCATGTTGGCAGGAAAATCTACTACTGCACTCCCCGGTTTTGACAACATTCACCTCAAAGTAGAATTCATCGCACCATGACACATTGACACTTATTTTAATTTCACAAAACACTATTACAATATACATAATTTTGGAATTGCTTAAACAGTGGTTCTCAAATGGGGGTCCGGGGGCCCCCAGGGGTCCTTGAGGGGTTCCAGGGCATCCCCAGCCAAAAGGGGGGTAATTTATTTTCGCTATAATTCCATTCATAAGTAACACAATGACTATTTTGGTCATGGGTTTTATACACTTTCGTAATAAAACATCTAAAAGCATCAATCTTATTATCATATGGGGGTCCGTGGGACAAAATCCTATCAAATGGGGGTCCGTGGTCTAATTTTTGTCAGTTTAGAAAAAATGTGTGTGAAAAAATTTGAGAACCACTGAAGAGCACAATGATTAGTCTCAAATCCAAATTTACAAGTGGCGTGTAAGCAATAACACAGTAGATCCTACTTTTCATGGGTTCACTACAGTAGCATAAATTATGCAGATGGGAATTACTAGTTGCAAGATCAATAAACAGGAATGCTCATAGCAAAGTAAAATATTCATAGTAATATCCCATATGTAATGGCGTTGTGTTGGTGGTAAGTGCAGCAACCCATGTTAAGGGCTTGCCCAGGGGTGGATTCGAACTGTCGACCTTCGGCTTGCTGGACGGACACGCTAACCACTGCACCAAGAGAGCTAGCTCCCTTGGCGGAGCTGATTAACGTGCCTTTATCGTAAATGGTCAAATAACCTACATTTATATAGTGCTTTTATCCAAAGTGCTTTACAGTCAGTAGGCACATTCACCCATTCACACACCAATGGCGGCAGGTTACCACGCAGCGGGCTGGCACACCAATGGGAGCAATTTGGGGTTCAGTGTCAGTGTCAGTGTTGCTCAAGGACACTTCGACATGCAGACTGGAGGAGCCGGGAATCAAACCAATGACCTCTTTTATCCAAAGCGATTAGTGGACGACCTGCTCTACCTCCTGAGCTACAGCCGCCCTTTATACTGTTTAACCAACCTACTCACTAGCACTCGGGACTCACGAGGACACATTCGTTCGGTTACACATGTCATTAATTACCATGACTTCATTGATACAGTAGGCCCACATGGAAAAAAGCATTGGTTTTGTGGTGGTACTGAGCGAAACTGCAACCTCCGCAAGGCATCCGTAGCCTACAAGATGCAGGTCCTGGACCTCCAATCTAGTCAACTACAGCAAGACAGAGGTCAAGCTGAGGTCGCCGTCAATCTCCAGGACGTCAATCTGTTGGAGGTGGGTGTGGCGGTGGTTGTAGACGGGTGTCTGATTCCCGTTGACCACAATCCTGAACGACTGAGCCTCACAGCAGATGGTCAGCTGAAAGGAAAAAGGAAGTCTTACAGTCACCCACTTTGACGAGGCCCCCTGCAGGTTACTGTGAGACTAACGGATATTTATTGTGCAATTGATCAGTACACTGATGATGCATGATATCTGATAGAGACAATACAAAATGAATGATGATAGCTGAGCTATGCCGCCACTATTTGTACCGTGAATGGCTGTCCTCGGTGGAAGGGCATTCCTCCGGAGCGCTCCTCACTCCCCCACTTCTCCCCCAGCTTGGTGTTTCTCACCACCGTGTTCTCAGAGAAACGTGGGTTGTAATGCAGAGCGATGCCAGAGTGAAAGCTTAGATTCACAGTGAACCTGAGAGAAAACAATAGAACATGACATTGGGCCACAAGAATAAGAATAAATAAACTAGAACGACCGCACCGCTGATATATGCCTCCGCCAACAAGTGAGTAAAGAAAAAATACTAAAATTCTCTTATTCCAGATTTTTTTTTATATATAATAAATATAAATATTTTCTGGTTTCTTTAGTCTTCTTTGGTAGTGGACTGTTGGTCAGGACAAAAGAAGACATTTGAGGAAGTCCAAACGACTCATCGATAAGTCGAGAAAATAATCGAGAGATTAATCTATAATGAAAATAATCATTAGTTGCAGCCCTACAAAGAATCCCTTAGGCAACAGACTTAGACTTATAATATGGCCCTATAAGATATTATCTTATGCCCACGTTCAAGAGCAAATCTTTGCTTGTTTCTAGCACTCAAAATCTTTTTCCCCACTTTTAATTACCACTGGATCAGTACATCAAAGACGTGTTTCAGCAACCCAGTGGTGGTAATTAAAAGGGGGGCGAAATTAAGATTTTGACACTTCCTGCTTCAGCACTGTACCAGAGATTTTCATCCGCCATTTATTTTCTCATAGACATTTCGTAAAATGCGTATAAAAATAGTTTTACTTGTTCAAACCAAACGGTACAGATCTATTTAGAAACAGGAGAGACTGCATAACATTTCACTCGGACCAAAAGGTAAAAAAAAAAATGCGGGTTTAAAGAAAATATTTTTTCTATGTTTTTTTGTTGTTGGTCTGAGTGAAATGTTCTATGGTCTCTCCCAATTCTAAACCGTTTGGTTTGACCAAGTAAAACTATTTTTATACGCATTTTACGAAATGTCTATGGGAAAATAAATTGCGGAAGAAAATCTCTGGTACAGTGCTGAAGCAGGAAGTGACGTTCACTTCGCTTCGCCTCTCTATTAACACATGACACAGTTGTGCCATATTAGGTTTAACTTTTGACCCATCTTGTTATTCATCTAAAGATATCCTAGGTACACAGTCCTCAGTCTTGCTTTATTTTGATGTATAAGTATAGCCTACTACTTAGAATTGTCGTGCACATGTCAGGACCAGTCAAGGCAGGTGCCCGACCCAGAAGGCAGATCCAGAAGTAACAATATCAACAACAACAAAAGACATCCCGCACACTGTAGCTCCCCTTTGCTGTTTTATTGGCACCACAAACTAAGTGACGTTTCTTCACACTGAAGAACAGTGTGCTCCAAACATCACTTACTTTCTGCTGCCAATAAAGCTGCAAAAGGGAGCTGCAGTGTGCAGACTCTCTCTTTTAGATAGTGTGTATACGCAAACTGTCTTCAAGGATATCAATCTAATGTTGGTGCTGGAGTTAGGTGTCTGTGGAGATACAGAATGATAAACACCAGTTCAACCCTAACCCATCCATACCTGTTGGCATTGGGACTGATTATGCCCTGGATAGTGATGGTCCTGCCAGGGTAAAGTCCACCATTGATAATGCTCTTGTAGGGAACAGCCTGCATGCAGATGGAAGTGGAAAGGAATAAGAATTGTCTAGAACCTAAATGAGCAGTGATCTGGGATGTAACATTAGTGCAAAGATAAAACTATGTCCAGACCACATAGCTATTACCACTTAAACTTGTATTTTGTAATCTTTAAGATATTGTAGGCCCCTATGTGTTGCTGAGTCCTACCCTGGTCCGTTGAGTAGCCACACTGTTCGCCAGTACTTATTATTATTATTTTATTTTTATTTTGTATTTTTTTTACAAAATAACCTCAAGATGTTGCTCAAAAGGGGTGATGATGTCAGACATAATGGAACACTATAGTGATTAGGTCACGTCATGACTGATACAGTAAATATAGTAGTAAAATAGCTAGCGTTAGCCTCTTGCGTTAGCTAACTGTTAGCTACGTTAATTACTTGGGTGTAAAACACCACTGAATGACCAATTTGATATAACTGTTAACCGGTTTGAGTTTCACTCTTTCCATGAAGCCCATCAGCTTTGATATCTGTTGGTCGGTTTGTTGATATAAGCAATATTGTGGCTTTGGGCTAATTGGATTGGAAATGTTTAACAAAGAAATTGTTGCTGATGTTAGAGCACAGTGTCAGATGTCAGTTGCTTATCGTGTGTGGTTACTCTGCATATTGATCTTTGATTAATTAGGAACATTGCTGGTGGAAATCCTGGTTGTGGGGGAAACCCTGGATAAGCGGGAACCCCTTCCTGCGGGAGGAAGGCTTGTCCTGGTGCTCCTCTATCATGACAGTATTTCAGAAATTAACCATACAAACATGACTCAGAGATGCACTAGAGGCAGAAGGCAGTTAGCTAATTGGCAAAGTTGAATGGAAAAGAAGGAACTCTGATCAAATGATTTCATACAACAGAAGTGGCAATGACTTATTGATATTGGAATATAAGCAGGCTAGCTAACTAACTTACTTAGATAGCCATAGAGAGCCAAAGTGAAACGCCACTTCCTGCTTTCTCCCTGTACTATCGCTGCGAAAAATATGAATGGTGGTGGACTGGACGCATTCATATTTTTCGCAGGAAGTGACGTTTCACTTTGGCTCTCTATACGCTGGTACGACCAGTTGAACTTGTAAGGTCAGCTAGGCTAACTGGCTCCGCCCACTGTGCTTAATGCAACCTCCACAGCAGCTGTCTGAGAAATGTGTGTAGAAATAAAACACCTCTGCCAGATACTCACAGGCATTGCTGGTGGTTGTGTGGGAAACCCTGGTTGAGCTGGAAACCCTGGATAAGCAGGAAACCCTGGATAAGCAGGAAACCCTGCCTGCGGGGGGAAGGCTTGCTGCCCGGGGAAGGCTTGCTGCGGGGGGAAGCCTTGCTGTGCGGGGAAGCCTTGCTGCGCGGGGAAGCAGCCTTGCTGCGCGGGGAAGCCTTGCTGCGTGGGGAAGCCTTGCTGCGCGGGGAAGGCTTGCTGCACGGGGAAGGCTTCCTGTATGGGAAAAGAGCATTGTGGAGGGACCTAAATATGAAAAGAAAAGGCTTACATTAGTCTCATCTTCAATATATTCCACCATCTAACCATCTATCTATTGTGATGTCATCTGAGCACAAAAATTACAAAATAAATCTTGCCAGGTGAGAAAAAGATACAAAATTGCTTCACCCGAGATTTATTGGTGCGAGGCCTGCCATGCTTCCCTCTAATGTTGGTGCTGGAGTTAGGTGTCTGTGGAGATACAGAATGATAAACACCAGTTCAACTTCACATCAATTTGCTTTAAATTAGAACATATATCAATTATATATCAAAAATATTTGGTGCAATGCTATGTCCCCCAGTTGGGCTATCCTTACCATACAGCTGCTCTGGAAGGCAATGGAGAAAACCTCTACTTTCCCTGCCACTGAGATTGTATCCACCATGTTAAATGGGATACGATGGTTGTAGGTCATGAAGTGGCAGCCATTGACACTCAACTGTGGAGAGAAAATAAAACGTGTCAAACAAAGTGGGCTTGGATCAATGACATTACGTTTCTGTAAATGGCTGATTTGCCATTGTGTAATAAATCCCAACACTGGCCATCATAATAGTAAAGTAGAACGACAGCACCGCGGATTTATGCCTCCGCCATTAGTTCATTCTTGAGTCCAAATCGCCATTTGAGGCAAATTGGAAGAAATTCCGTCAAGGCACTCCTGAGATGTTGTGTTACAGAGCTTGGAAATTGGGTGTGTGAGGTCACAGTGACCTTGAACTTTGACCTTTAACCATCAAAATCTAATCAGTTCATCCTTGAGTCCAAGTCGATGTTTGAGGCAAATTTGATGAAATTCCGTCAAAGCATTCCTGAGATATCGCGTCAACAAGCTTGAAAATGGCGTTCGAAAGGTCACAGTGACCTTGACCTTTGACCACCAAAATCTAATCAGTTCATCCTTGGGTCCAAGTCGATGTTTGAGGCAAATTTGATGAAATTCCGCAAAGGCATTCCTGAGATATCACGTTAACAAGCTTGAAAATGGCGTTTGAGAGGTCACAGTGACATTGACCTTTGACCTTGTATTTCTCCAATCACCTGCCTTTAGGCGGGACATCCGGGCCACGCCCCTATCATCGCTCATTCTTTTCCCTGAGTTTCCCTTTCCACTTTAACCACGTTTTCCCAGCTTTTAGTACAGACGTGTAGGCGGAAGCATTTGAAAATTGCGGGAACCAACTCTGTTTTAAGAGACAACCTCGTATGTAATCTTCTTGCATACTGTGGCAATAAAAGTGATTCTGATTCTGATGTTTTTTTTTCCTCATCAGGTTCGAGCGATATGGGTTTTTGAAGGCAGACATTCCAGACAACAATATGTTCGTACTTTATTGTAAGTCTAACCTGGTAGGAGTCAGGCCGGACTGTGATCACGAGGCTGAAGCTGGAGCCAACGGGGAATGGGGAGTTGATCTCTATCTCTTCAAACCCCCACTTGCCGTACTGCAACGTATTGGTAACCACATTATGAAGGAAACCACCATACCGCGGATTGATATGGAGAGCAATGTCTGCATTGGCCTTGGAGCCACACTGCAAATTAATATGGAACCTAGAGAGAGAGAGAGAGAGAGAGAGAGAGAGAGAGAGAGAGAGAGAGATCATCCTATACATTATTATTAATTATAAAACGGCTCTCTCAAATCAAGCAATCTGATTGGTTCACAGCCATTGTATAAATCCAATAACCGAGTCCAATAACCCATGGCCATGGGTTATTGGACTCGGTTATTGGTTGCCATGGCAACTCTCTTACTAAAAGCCTTTGGTTTAAAAAAAAACAAATGGCGGAGACAGCTGTCAGATCCTTGTGAATCGATCTTCGCTTATAACTTTACTAATACTTCGCAGAAAATGATGTTTTGTACAAGAATAGACGCGGGCTAATGTCTTAACCCCTCTCTCGCGCGCCCTCACTCTTAACCCCGCATTTCTAAATAAGACGTAACGTTACTTGGTGTCGGCATACGGCTCTGGTGTCGGGCTTTGCAAAACGCTCTCAGCTTCTCAGCAAGCGCCAGGATTGGCCAATGTCGACTTCAGTCTCCAGAACGATCCAATCAAATCACCCGCACGTCTATCTTCTTGCTAGAGGTCCCGCCTTACAGTAGTGTTTCAACTGACTCTATCAGAATACAATGCCAGTCGGACTTATAGTATTATTATTATTATATTATTATACTTGGAAACCGTTTTATAAAAGCAATATAGCACTCGAGCTGCGTGGTGTTGTGGAATATATCCCGCTGATAAGCTGTTATCCCACTCGGCCTGCGGCCTCGTGGGATAACAGCTTATCAGCGGGATATATTCTCCACAACACACTTGCTCTCGTGCTATATTGCTTAATTATACCATGGTCTGGGTGAATACTCAATTCTGATTGGCTGCAAGGTGTCCATTAAAAAGTGATAATGTACAGTTACAGGTGAATGTAGGCACATTGTAAAGCGCTATATAAATGCAGTCCATTTACCATTTACCATTTACCAGTGTTGGGCAAGTTACTTTCAAAATGTAATATACTACATTACTAGTTACTTTCATTTGAAAGTAATAAGTTACTTTCCAATATTATTTTCTGTGTAGAGTAACTTGTTACTTATTAGACTACTTTTGCATTACTTTTCCCAAAACAACAGCAGCAGCAGAATGACATCGCCGCCCCGGAACCATCCCGAAAAATAATTTCAACCGCCTTGAAGTCAGTGTAAACAATCCAAGATTCTAAATGTTATTATTTTCCTTTGTTATTGTCATCTATAGTGGTTATTTGCATAAAAACACACAGTTTGATTAGGAAATGATTGTATCTTTTTGAAATATGTGCTTTGATTTAATAAAATATAACTAAATTTGTAACTTGAGTTACTTGACAAAGTAACTGGTATAATAATACTGAAATCCTATAAGTAATAAGTTATATTACTGAGTTACTGCTAAAAGTAATATATTACATGTAATATGTTACTTTTGTAATGAGTTACCCCCAACACTGTTAAGAGCCACTGTCAATAGTGTTTGGCAACATGGAAACGACTCTCCGGACAGAGAAAATGGGCGTGAACAGGCGAGGAAAGAGAGAGAGAGAGAGAGAGAGAGAGAGCGAGAGTAGCAGAGAAGCTTGCACTGTGTCAACAGCGCTGTGCTGTCCTCCTTTATCTCTCTCTCCTCTTGCCTCTTCATACGCACATTTTCTCTGTGCCACAGTAAACCCTGGAGAATAATACTCATGTATAGAGTCGTTTCCATGTTGCCAAACACTATTGACAGTTTGAGCCTTCCCGCAGACGGCAAAACAAGCAGTTTTATTAGCGAACGTGTATTGACGATGCGGTGCGGGATTGGGCACATTGCTCGAGCTGTAAACAAGGCTATCTCGGTGAGTACTCGACCAATTTGAAAAAAATATGTCACGATGAGTCCCTTAGACACATACAGTGTGGAAAATTGGGTCCAGGTTGAAAAAAAACTAAATTCCCCTTTAACAGCAACACACTGAGAGACGTCCTTGTCCTTGTTTTAAGGGACTTCGCGGAGGCAACCATCCTCGGCTACGCCTCGGACGGTTCACACCTCCACGTCGTCCCTTAAAAAGTGATAATGGACACCTCGTCGTGCATTAACCCTTACTTATACAACAGTTGGTTCCAGTTGAAATTATTTCAAACCTATAGAGAAACCTTGGATTTCTGATACATTCTGATTGGAGTCATTTGTAGTAAATTGCTGGGAACACAATGGATCATCATCACCTTCAAGCCCACCTGCTGGTATCAAACTTTGAGACCCAATTCCCAGAAAGTGAAAGGCAGCCTGACCTGTCCGCTCCAGGCAGGCCTCGTCTAGTAACTGACCTGTCCGCTCCAGGCAGGCCTCGTCTAGTAACTGACCTGTTCACTCCAGGCAGGCCTCATCTAGTAACTGACCTGTTCACTCCAGGCAGGCCTCGTCTAGTAACTGACCTGTTCACTCCAGGCGGGAGTCAGTCGTCCAGTAACTGACCTGTCCGCTCCAGGCAGGCGTCGTCTAGTAACTGACCTGTTCACTCCAGGCGGGAGTCAGTCGTCCAGTAACTGACCTGTCCGCTCCAGGCGGGACTCGTCCAGTAACAGACCTGTCCGCTCCAGGTGGGCCTTGTCTAGTAACTGACCTGTCGGCTCCAGGCGGGAGACGTCCAGTAACAGACCTGTCCACTCCAGGCGGGACTCGTCCAGTAACTGACCTGTCCGCTCCAGGCGGGACTTGTCCAGTAACAGACCTGTCCGCTCCAGGCGGGACTTGTCCAGTAACAGACCTGTCCGCTCCAGGTGGGACTTGTCCAGTAACTGACCTGTCGGCTCCAGGCTGGACTCGTCCAGTAACGGTGATGGTCTTCCCATCCTGCAGACCACCGTGGATAGACCCAGTGAATGGGAGCCGCTAGAACGGACAAGAGTTCAGAAAAAAAAATCTTCAACAGTAGAGACGAGCACAGGCCCATAGTCAACTATGATAGCCTACTGATAAGCCTACTGATAAGCAGCAATTGTCGACTGGTAAATGTGGCAGTAAGGCCGGGATCCTCCTAGTGGCACTGGAAGTTTGTGGCATACAAACTTCCAGTGCCACTAGGAGGATCCCGGCCTTACTGCCACATTTACCAGTAGCTAGTCAGTGGCTAGTCAGTGGCTATTACTTTAGCCACTGACTTGAGACTAGTCAGTGGCACGCATTGGCAGCCAGTGGCGCTCTGTCGCCACTTGTGGTCAACTAGGGCGGCACCAAATTTACTGGTTTGTTTTCATGATAGTTGTTGAGCAACCATGTACTACTTTTTTGTTTTTTGTTCATTTTATGTCATTAATTCTACCAAGGTTATTATTTTGCCCGTTTTGAAATAAAAAGGAACAAAAACAGACTCTTTACCAAACCTCCATTTTATTATTTCAATAGTGAAATTGTGTTATGTAAACATAATTGTGTAAATATATATATATATATATATGTGTGTGTGTGTGTGTGTGTGTATATATATATATATATATATATATACACACACACACACACACACACACACACACACACACACACACACACACACACACACACACACACACACACACACACACACACACACACATATTCATATCTACTGTATGCATGCCACTACCTGCCATGAGCTGTCAGAGCTGCCACTGAAATGCCACAGGCTACCACTAGCTGCCACTGACTAGCCTCTGAGATACCACAAACGTTCAGGAGGTGCCACTGCCTGCCAGTGCCACTGAGGATCCTGGTGACTCTCAGATGCTACCATGTGGACTGACTGAGCAGCACTTTATTTAATAAATTACCCTTCAATTTTGGTGCATGAAGATGATGGAAATACTAGCTAAGTAAAGAAGTGCTCTTTGGCATATTGGATGTATAGAAGAATAGAACCTCGTGATCTTATATAATTGTTCTAGGCTACCGTATAACAATTATATTCGTAGAACTTCTACGAGCGTGTCAGGTTCAAACTCCGCACAGGAGTAAGAGTTGTAGAGTAGACATTACAAGAGAAATGTCATAAGGACATGAGTCATGACTGGTGATGAACTAGCCTACGTGTTCTACTGTGGATGTTGTTGACTGTGTGCCCGAGATGAGCTGTTAGGTTTCAAATGCACACAGTGCCACCAGCAAATCAATGTTCACACAAACCACCCACACAGTCAACAACATCCACAGTACAACAAGTAGTTCACCAGTCATTTCCTTATGACTTTGCGCATGGTAAAAAATATATTAAAAGATAAAAAGCAGTTTTTCCTCTATCAGTAACATACTAGGCTAGGCTACACCTTTTCAAAATGTTGGTGCAACGCTTGTTCCCAGTCCACATCTCTCCAGTATGAGGGATAAAAACCCTGAGCCAAACATGTCGTCGTGTCTTCATCATGTATTTCCTCGTGTGAAAAATGAAATACGAAATACTTACAAGGTTGTGAAAGGGCGCCTGCTGGTGATTCCAAGCCATTATTCCAAGACAGCAAGTTAAGGCGTTATTATGAGCTGCCTGCAGGAAGTGTCCGCTGTTTTATAGCTCAGATAGGTTTCGATTCCCCACAGTAGGCGTGGGACGACCACAGGTGTCCTAGTCTGGGCACCTTCCACCCCGCTTTTTGTCATGGGGCGTAAACCACGGAACCAGAATGAACACCGGAAGGCAGTGCGCCAAAAAACATCTGTGTTGCTGTTAGCTTGATGTCTCTTCCCTCGATTAATTGTCTGATGCAAAGCTTCTGTATTGGCTTAAAAGATGTGAGATTGTGAATCCGCAATGTTTCTAAAAGAACTTCGGTACGTCCATCTTTTGTTTTGTTGTTTGCCGTTCTGATACTTGGGTCAAATTGTCAAGTTAACGTGAAAGTTGACGAGCTAGAAACGCTGCCATCCGGTCTAGGGCGGGCTCTAGGCCGGAACCAGTAGGGTGACAAAATCAATTGTGGGCGGGAGCCAGGCTCTTTCTCGCCGAGAAGAGCCTGGTGACGCGAGGTTACAGGTGTGCTGTCAGTCAAGTAGGCTACTAGGCCACAGGTAGGTGTGTGTGTGTGTGTGTGTGTGTGTGTGTGTGTGTGTGTGTGTGTGTGTGTGTGTGTGTGTGTGTGTGTGTGTGTGTGTTTTTTTTTTTACAAAAATGGTCTATAGCCTTATAGCCTAGTTAGATTTCTTCATTTAATTAAGCCTGGAAAACCCGTGGCGTCTCTCTCTTTCTGAAGGAGTCTCTGAGACGATCCCGCCCTCTTGTGGTCGGTTTGATGTGCTCTAGCTTTCAGGAATGGGAGCTCATGGAATGAGATTCACTGTGCGCACTTCATTTCACGGTAGGTAGGCTACACACTACACACTAGACGTAACAACACGCCGTAGCTACTTTGTATCAAAATACAAAAACGAAAACATAATTTGTGTTCTTTATTAGACAGGAAACAAACAGTAAACTAATTATGTAACTTGCAACTTGTGGCAATAAAAGTGATTCTGATTCTGATTACAAGGTGAAAAAGATCAGGTTCATGTAAAAGAACAAGCAAAATGCATGACATCATAGGTTTTCAAAGTGGGAGACTGGCCTCGCCACTGTCGCCAGGGGGGGGGGGGGGGACTTTTTCCAAGCTTTGTCTGGGGGGGGAGGCCCACAGTCTCAGACTTTGAAAACCCCTGCATTACATTAAAGGAATCAAATCAGGTAAAATAGAGAGATATTTTTACCCCTCTAATTGAAAGGAAACGGAATAAAGTGGCGTTGAGTAGTCACTCTGCTACTGGTGACACTGCCAGCCAGTACAAACGTGTGCATTATCTTTACAAAGACTATGACATTTTTGGCTGGGGACCCACTGGAACCCCTTCAAGGACCCCACTTGGAGAAACACCGCTGCAGTGAACTACAGCAAGACAGAGGTCAAGCTGAGGTCGCCGTCAATCTCCAGGACGTCAATCTGTTGGAGGTGGGTGTGGCGGTGTTTGTAGACGGGCGTCTGATTCCCGTTGACCACAATCCTGAACGACTGAGCCTCACAGCAGATGGTCAGCTGAAAGGAAAAAGGAAGTCTTAAGGTGCTGACACACCGAAAACACTTGGAAGGACGAGCGGCAACTAGATGTCAAAATTTGGGGGACATCACATTTTTCTGTATTTTTACTATTATTAACATTTGAGAAGAATAGTAAAGACATCAAAACTATGAAATAGCACAAATGGAATTATACAGGGACCAAAAAAGTGTTACACAAATCAAAACGATCTTGTATTTTAGATTCTTTAAAGTAGGCGTCCTTTGCCTTGACGGGAAGTCAAAGGCTTTAGACACAAATTCACACATAGGCATCAACTTTACTATTACAACTTTAATCAAAAACATATTTTTCCAAGTGCTAATTTGCAAAAAATCTTCTTGGGCACTCTCTACACTCTTAGCTCAAGCAACGGAGGTCGAAACACCCAGATTGCTCTCACAACGTCATCTTAGTGAGTCTGAATATTGGGACAAAATATTGGCTATTGGCAACTTCAATTCAAAAAGACCTTTGTCACCATACTAAGTCAGTATGTGAGTAACGTACCGTGAATGGCTGTCCTCGGTGGAAGGGCATTCCTCCAGAGCGCTCCTCACTCCCCCACTGCTCCCTCAGCTTGGTGTTTCTCACCACCGTGTTCTCAGAGAAACGTGGGTTGTAATGCAGAGCGATGCCAGAGTGAAAGCTTAGATTCACAGTGAACCTGAGAAAACACACACAAGTGAAAGCACAATGTGACATTGGGCCTCAGGTATGAATATTACGTTTCTTGTAGTAAAAGAAAAGTACAAAAGTCAGATTTTAGAAAATGTGCGCGGGCCTCCAATTCTGTTCTTGCACCCAAAAAGTCTACTGATGAGTGAAGTGGTAGATTCCCTGCCTTCAACACGAGGGTCGCAGGCTCGAGCCCCCCTCGTGGCACCTCCTTGGTCCAGCTTGGTCAGGCGTCCAGACAGGCACAAATGGCCGTGTCTGCCGGTGGGAAGCCGGATCAGGGGGTATGTGTCCTGGTCGCTGCACTAGTGCCTCCTCTGCTCGGTCTGGGTGCCTGTTCGGGGGCGGAGGGGAACTGGGGGGGGAATAGTGTGATCCTCCCACGCGCTACGTCCTGCCGGTGAAAGACATCGCTGTCAGGTGAAAAGGAGCGGCTGGCGACTGCACATGTATCGGAGGAAGCATGGTGCTAGTCTACAACTCTCCTCAGTTCGGCAGAGGGGGTGGAGCAACGACCGGGACAGCAGGGGGAATTGGACAAGTACAATTGGGGAGAAAATGGAAGAAAGATCAGAGAAAAATAAGGTCTATTGATGAATCACATACATTATCCTATATTAGAAGCACGTGCCATAAGTAAACACCACATACAGTATAGTATATACTGTACTGTACACAGTATAACACTATACTGTACTGTACACAGTATAGTATATACTATACACTATACTGTACTGTACACAGTGTAGTATATACTATACACTATACTGTACTGTACACAGTATAGTATATACTATACACTATACTGTACTGTACACAGTATAGTATATACTATACACTATACTGTACTGTACACAGTATAGTATACTGAGTATACTGATGG
Source organism: Poromitra crassiceps (assembly GCF_964638095.1). Classification (NCBI taxonomy): domain Eukaryota; kingdom Metazoa; phylum Chordata; class Actinopteri; order Beryciformes; family Melamphaidae; genus Poromitra; species Poromitra crassiceps. The sequence goes on along the minus strand of NC_139642.1, from coordinate 21,851,325 downwards.
ATCAAGTATGAGGAACTGAGGGCAATGTTAAGATACAAACAACAGATGATTTGGCTCCACATTACACACTTAGACACAATATATTTATTATTACGTTTTTGTTCATGTAAAGATACCCTAAGTACGCGGTCCTCACTCCTGAGGTGTGCATCTGTTTAACTTCATTTTCACAAGTGGTGCAGTATAGTGCAGTCAAAGTCAAATCAATGAATGATGACTCCAGACCTTGTGGCATTGGGACTAAGGATCCCCTGGATAGTGATGGTCCTGCCCGGGTGAAGTCCACCACTGATGACACCCTTGTAGGGAACAGGCTGTAAACAAAGAGAAGGAATGAAATAACTATTATGTACAAGCAGTACCTTATGTACACATTTGTCATTCTTCCTTACAGTGACCGAGCATCTAAGGTGGCTTTCACATACAGTATAAGCTGGTGGACTCGGTCCAAACTTTCTGAACAATGTCATGTGGTCGAAACGGTCACTCGTCTATTGGACAGAATATAGAGGGGAAATCTCTCCTCTTCTGCCGCCTTGCCTGCTGAGGGCTGACTGAACAACACAAGTGAATCCGCGAAACACAACCCATAGAGAAACATCATCCTTTATGCGATCTTGGGATTTCTGGTTTTACTTTGGTGTTACTATCAAATAAATATTTTACAAGAATGCGCCCAATATGAGCAGCAGATGACTGAGGCAGCGAGCTGTTGGGTCCAACATCATTCTGCAGATGAGACGAGATGAGGGAGGCAGTGTGGTGCGCAACGACCCGTGTGTGTGTGTGTGTGTGTGTGTGTGTGTGTGTGTGTGTGTGTGTGTGTGTGTGCACGCCGCAGTGTTTGTTTTGCTTCCTTCTACCGCCTTCTACTCATGATGCACTGCCTTTCCTATATTTGCTCTTGTGTTGGGGTCAGTTTGCTTTCACACCACAAACGAACCGCGCTTCACTTGCAAATGAACAGAGACCCACGTACGTTTTCAAGCGGACCAGAGTTCGCTTGTTTGTTCCGCAACAGAGTTCGTTTGCGCTTTCACACCACCCCAAACGACGCGCACTATCCGAGGAAACGAACTCTGGCGCGGTTAAAGCGGTACAAACAGCTTATATGTGAAAGCGACCTAAGAAGTGTGAAGACAAAACCCACGTCCAGATCACATAGCTATGGGCTACATGCACAACTCCACTACTTCCTGAAATTAGTACAGCTTCTTTATTTCCTGTCATCACTATTGGATGAACTGATTAATGTCAGGTGTGCTGCAGTCACAACAATGATCAGGCACACCTGATTCATCAGTTCATCCAATAGAGGGTATGCACACCCACTGGAACACGCCCCCTCAATCGGGAATGAGTGTCAAAATGAGTGTCAAGTTCCTCCCTGAGCAGCAGGTGTCAGTTATCTAGGCTGATTACTGCATGCAAGCTCAGTCTTGCTGTGACTCAGTGGGCGTGACCCCACAGTGACCTCTGCCTCTGTGACATCACATGCATACCCTCTATAGTGTAGGACAGGAAATGAAGAAGCTGTACTAATTTCAGGAAGTAAAAAAGTTGTGCATGTAGCCTGTAACCTCTTCAGTTATTTGTGATCATGTATTTAGGAGGAAGGAGGCTGCAGTTTGCTTGATGATGTATGCCAGCTAAAGGCAGATTCTAGTAGACTGGATTTATTTATTTTATTTTATTTTTTACAAACGTTTCTCAACATTTCTGAGAGACAAGATTTTTTTGCGGTGCACATTACAAGATATTTCACCAGGAGACAAGTCCACAAACACAGTCTTACACTGAGATTAGTTCTGCCCCCCGGAGCAGCTAAAACAGCACTCTGCTAGATACTCACAGGCGCTGCTGGTGGAAATCCTGGTTGTGCGGGGAACCCTGGTTGAGATGGGAACCCTGGTTGAGAGGGGAACCCTGGTTGTGGGGGGAACCCTGGTTGAGATGGGAACCCTGGTTGAGATGGGAACCCTGGATAAGCAGGAAAGCCTACTTGCGGGGCATAGGCTGGCTGCGGGGGGAAGACTTGTTGCGGAGGAAACCCAGGCTGGGGAGGAAATTAACATTGTAGAGGAACAAATATTTAAAAAAAAACACTTACATTAATCTCATCTTCAATCTATTTCTCAACCATCTATCTACTTTGAATTAGGGCTGGTCAATGTATTGATATTATATAAATAACTTGATATGAGACTAGATGTCGTCTTTGATTTTGGATATCGTCATGATATCGTGATATGGCTGGTGTTGTCTTTAGGCTGCATTAAAGTAAAATAATGTTATTTTCTGAACTTACCAAATTGTTTTAGCTCTTTGATTATTTGTCTCTACCCACTTAGTCATTATATCCAAATTACTTGTGATTATTTATCAAAAAATGTGTAAATATTTTGTGAAAGCTTCAATAGTCATCCCTACGATATTGTCATAATATCGATATCAAGGTATTTGATCATTGCTCCATATTTGGTGCAATGCTATTGTCATCTTAGCACCCAAAAAAAAAAAAAAAAAAAAACTACTCTTGCCAGGTTAGAAAAAGATCAAATGAAAATCACTTCACCATACAGTACATGGTAATTCTAGAGTCAACTTGCTTGAAATGAGAACTTCAGATATCAGATATATTTGGTGCAATGCTATGTTTTGATTACATTCAGATGGGGGTATCCTCACCATAACACTGCTCTGGAAGGCAATGGAGAAAACCTCTACTTTCCCTGCCACTGAGATTGTATCCACCATGTTAAATGGGATGCGGTGTCTGTAGTCCATGAAGTGGGAGCCATTGACACTCAACTGTGGAGAGAAAACAAAATGTGTCACACAAAGCGGGCTTGGACTCAATTTCAACACAATTTGTAGTTTAGGGGGAGAGATGAAACGTATACTTCAATCATGGCTCTGCAATATTCTTAAGTAATGCAAAACTATTCAAGTTGATAATAGTTGAATCCAACAAAGCTATATCAATAAAGCAAACTACTCCATGTGACTAGAGAAAGCTATATTAGTTACAGTATGTTTATCTGTAGATTGCTGATCACACTACACTGGCAGTGTACATGTATTGTGAGCCCTGCCCTTATCATGCATTCCTTTATAACTGGGAACTGGTAATCTTACGACTTCAAAGGTCATGAGCTGGGAGTCTGGGACGGTGATGTCACCAGAGCTGGTATTTCCCATTCCAAACTCGTAGGAGCCTCAGCAGCCCTGACCTCAAAAATCCAAGATGGCTGGCGCAACAACAGTAGTTATAATCATAGTAATGTTGTTTAGTACTTCTGTTTTGTTTGTCTCACTAAATCAGCTGTACACACAGTACTGCCTAACTTCTATCTGTGTGGACATGAGGCTGCAGTGTTTGTATGCTGAAAATGCCACGAAATGCCTTGTTATCAATTGTTATTGCTAACAATGGCTAGCCTGGCTAGCGACTGGATCTGACCAATGAACAGTGAACTTCCCCAGCTCAAGTTTTCTGCAAATGGAACGCTAACAAAACGGATGTGACGTCATTTAGCCTCCACATCCCAGTTATTTTGCGATAAAGGAATGCACGATTACTTGCGGCAGTGTAGTCTAACCTGGTAGGCGTCGTGCCGGACTGTGATCACGAGGCTGAAGCTGGAGCCAACGGGGAATGGGGAGTTCTGCTTCCTGTCTTCAGACCCCCAGTTGCCGTACTGCATCGTATTGGTAACCACATAACCAGGGTGACTGTCATACCGCGGGTTGATATGGACTGCAATGTCTGCATTGGCCTTGGAGCCACACTGTAAATTAATATGGAACCTAGAGAGAGAGAGAGAGAGAGAGAGAGAGAGAGAGAGAGAGAGAGAGAGAGAGAGAGAGATCATCCTCTACATCAGGGGTGGGCAACTATTTTTCATGGGGGGCCACATGAGAAACCCAGATTGTTGCCGGGGGCCGAACAAATATTGTCATGCCGTAACCCATAGATGGGCAACTTTGATGATAGAGAGGGCCACAAAAAATGTCCTCGCTACCAGGTTTTGCTGAGGGCCGAACGGCGCCAGCGCGAAAAATTTGGGGCATTTGAAGCCAGGTTTAGAGGAATAACTAATTTTAAATTAACTGTCATTATTCAGTCTTAACCACCAATATTTGATCATTTTCTCACTCACTCCTATGTCAACACCTGCTCTCCCTGCAGGGCTTGAAAATAACTTTTTTGACCACCTGCCAATATGGCTGCTAGATTTTAAAGTTACCAGCCAATTAGAATTTCCACTAGCTGAAATGTTTTTCTTGAAATAAACCAGAATATGAGTGGGTTAATTTAAACATAAGTATCAGTAAGTGGCCCGGGATTCTCAAAGCCTGTGTTGAGGGTCACACAAACAAAAATGCACTCTTGAAGCTAAATAAATCCAAAACCAATGAGTTAATTATTTAAATTTCTACTTCAATGTAGCCTTTTAGTCATAAAGATTATTGAAAGATATTCCATATTCCAGACTGAAATGCTATAACAGAAGTGGAGTATTGGCCAGAATGACATGAACATTTGGACACTTATTCAGTGGGTATCTTGCATGTTGCGTTCAGGTGCACTGTAAAAAAAAAAAAAAAAAAAAAAAAAAAAAAAAATTGCAATTCCATCGCGGGCCACACAGATGGCGCCCGAGGGCCGCATGCGGCCCGTGGGCCGTGTTTTGCCCATGTGTGCTCTACATTATTGGAACAGCTGAGTTGAACTGTTACTAAAAGTTTCTTTATTACAATATCGCCGATTTTCTTGTGCTAAAGGCATCAGGCATCTCGCTTGTCAGACTATTTCCGTTTCGTGCTGTATACCAGGAGAGAGTCTGGCTCTTCTTACTCTCACTCTGGTCTATAGCGGGGGAAAAAGGCTCTGTTATCTTTACAACCATCCACCGAAAGTTGGCCTACTTTATTCCACAGTCCAAATCTAGCTAGCGTTGTTGTTGTAGTTTCACAGTGGTGGAGTCGTTTGAGAGCGACGCGCAAGGGGCAGAAAGGCATTTCCCTTCACTCTGACTGAAATGGTCGTAGTCACTCGGAGCCCAATGGCAGAGCTTAGACCAGCCTTTTGTCACAAAAGCCAATAAACATATTATAAAAAAAAAGAAGAAGAAAAGTCAGAGAGGAAGTGAAAGGGACAGACCACTTCTGACAGGGTGTGGTCAGCTGGAAACAATGGGCCTGGGAAGTAAGAGCATTGTCTTATTAGCGTTCATTTCTCATGCAAACAGTGCTACACTGTAAAAAGACCACACCACCTTCAACATAGGGGCATGTTTGGACTTCCCAGTATTGGACATTGCTCGTATATCTGGACACTATTCGCTCTCCATAAGCCAGACCTCGCTCACTCGCTGTATGTTAGGAAGAGGTGTTAGACAGGTTTCTTTGAGGTACAAAGTTTTCAGTTACTAAATGTAGTCTCGCTTGCCAGCCTCCCCTCCCTTTGGGTGTTTTCGTAGCGTACAGTTATTATAAAGTGTTCCCGAAAAATATTGTTTCTCAGTACTAAGGCACTAGTGAGAAATACACCAATGAGTGAACAGTGTGACCACATGCCCTGCTCTCCCCTACATAAAGCAATCTTATTTATTTAACTTCGACTGTGTAATACCTTGTCACTACAAGGTGACCATGAAGACAGTCAGACAGTTTCTGGGTTGATTTGTCTTACTGCCTGGTTGTGTGCCACCAGCCAGGGTGGTTGGCTATAGGTCTCTGAGAGACCTAGCCAACTGAAACTACGAGGAGACTCTTGAGACTGAGGGTGTGTGTGTCCATGTGCTATGTGTGCGCACAGGCAGGTAGTGTGTGTCATAATATCCTGAGGATGATGAGAAGCAGATAGAGGAAGGAGAAGAGGCCCCAAAGTGTCGCAACCCATTACTCATCTGTTGCCAAATCTCGTGAGAGAGTGTTGCTGAGATAGACAGGTCTTGAACAAGTTCAATTTTCTCCTGGTCTGTCTGTCTGAAAAATGCCATTTTAGTGTCAGAATATTCTGAAGATATGTGGCTTCGGAGAATGGGCCGAATATTTACTTTAACCCATTGATACCTGATGCAGCATTTGCGTGTATATCCCTCATTTGTGTGTGTATCCCTTTAAGACCGCGAACACGTCACGCGGTTCGCGGTCTTAAAGGGCTGCATCAGGTATCAATGGGTTAATGAATATGGGGGCGAAGGGATCTGTCGTAATCTGAGATCACGTTGACTTTTCCCATTGACTGAAATACGAGGGATCAGCCGAGCAGCATTTTGGTAAACAAACCGCTTCACTGGGTGGCAACGGCAATGGAACCCTATGGAGCACAAGTGGCGCGAGGCGTGAGTGTCTGACTCTAGCCAGTTAACTCTGTTTACATTTTAAAAACTGCAGTTTTGTGTGAACCGACAGTTCACACAACTTTAACATGACATGCATATATTATACATCAAACTCTTGAGCTATTTCTGCTCTCACTCAGAATGTCAAAATATAAGCGATGTCATGTATAGTTTTTGAGATATTAACGTTTGTTTGGCACAACTCATACTATTAACTGCCGCGGGGTTCCGCATTTCTGGGTGGCCAGTGACGTCACGCTGATTCGTCCTATAGACTCGACCTGCCGAAAACCTCCTAAGTGGGCGTGTCCGTGGAACGCCATGGGCAAAACGCGCGTGCCAAAATGACAGGAAGTGAGTTGAAGTTGGGTCGTGGTAAACTGTTTCTTGCGCCCAGGGCCAGGGAGTGATCCTGGCGACAACTGACAGGAGCGGAAAGAAAGATGGCGGACGTAGAGGAAATGGATTCGGATGATGAAGCGGGAGATAGTGGAGGTTTAAACGAAAAGAAAAGAAAGCAGTCGATGTTAAGTTCTGATAGTGAGTATAGTCGATCAGTGAGGAAGAGAGAGGAGTTTATGGTAGGGAATGGGATGGTTGCGGTAACAAAGGAGGATGGACTGTTTGCTGATCATCATCGAGTAGGGAAGTTTGTGGGAAAAAAATTGGGGAAGTAAGGTCGGTTAGGTTTACGAGAGGTGGAATGGTTATAATAGAGTTTGTATCAAAGAAACAAAAAGAGATACAGCTTTGGAGAAAATTAAAGTGTGTGAGTTTGGAGCTGGTCGTGCTGCTGTGTTACTTGTTTTCCATTTGGAACTGAGGTAAGGAAGAAGGGAGCGGTGAGTGGAGTGCCTCTGTCGGTAGAGGCCTAATTGTTGTTCAATGTGCAAGGTGTGATTGAGGCTAAGAGGATGACGCGATTTCGTGAAGGAGAAAGGGAAGATAGTATGTCAGTGTGTTTGACCTTTGATGGAGAATTGCCAGAAGGAGTTTTATCTCTTATGCTGAAGCGGTTAGAAGAGTGGAGAGAAATGATCAAATAGAGGAAGTCGAAAGGGAACCAGAGCAGAAACGGAAGAAGGGAATTGAACAAAACATGTGTGGACAAAAGAGGATTTCTGACGTTCATGGTCATGGTGATCAATTGTGCAGAACAGGTCAAGGGAAAAAAGGAAACGATTGCGATGATGATGGACGACGCGGCGAGAAGGTTTCTGAATATTGTTGACATTTCCGGAGAGGAGATTGAGAAAGCGCTGAGGGACGAATTCCCACAGACTCAGACAAGTGTGTCTGCGTCATAGAATGGTCACACAGTATCATGAATGGGAGCAGTATGGGAGGATACATGATGAACACTGTAAATACTTGCTTTTGGAAGTTACTGTAAATATGACCCCCTATTTTCTCCAAAAAAACAACACAATTGACTCAAGATATTTTTCCACATGGTAAAGCAGATCTTCAATGTTCCAAAAATGACAAAAACTAATTTTTGACAAAAATTTAGTTACCCCCTTTTGGCTTTGCAGGGCAGTACTACTGCTGGCTGTGTGCAAGGCTGGTTGTGCATAATTTATTTGTTAATAAAGATTGTTATATTTTGTTAACCCCTTGGTTTCCTCATCCTTCAACTGAAAGCACAGTAGGCTATACATTCTGTTTGGGCGCTCTACACATCTGAGACAAGGTGTATATTTCAATAGGCCTATATAGAATTGTTTGTTTGGTAACACTTAGCTAGGTTAATTAGCTAGGCTACTCACGAACTGACTGACCATTAATAGTGAAGTCTTAAGCCATTTCTAAACATACAGTGAGTGAATGGACTGCCTGGCTGGACTGGACCCTTGGCTTGAGTAGTCTGAGCACCTTCCACCCCGCTTTTTGTCATGGGGCGTAAACCACGGAACCAGAATGAACACCGGAAGGCAGTGCGCCAAAAAACATCTGTGTTGCTGTTAGCTTGATGTCTCTTCCCTCGATTAATTGTCTGATGCAAAGCTTCTGTATTGGCTTAAAAGATGTGAGATTGTGAATCCGCAATGTTTCTAAAAGAACTTCGGTACGTCCATCTTTTGTTTTGTTGTTTGCCGTTCTGATACTTGGGTCAAATTGTCAAGTTAACGTGAAAGTTGACGAGCTAGAAACGCTGCCATCCGGTCTAGGGCGGGCTCTAGGCCGGAACCAGTAGGGTGACAAAATCAATTGTGGGCGGGAGCCAGGCTCTTTCTCGCCGAGAAGAGCCTGGTGACGCGAGGTTATGGCTTGAGAGGTCCGGCAGGCAGAAAGTGAAAGGCTGTCTGACCTGTCGTTGTCGGCTCCAGGCGAGACTCGTCCAGTAACGGTGATGCTCTTCCCATCCTGCAGACCGCCGTGGATAGACCCAGTGAACGGGATCCGCTAGATGAAGGGACACGAGTTTTCACACAATTCTCTTCATAAAACAGTACTAGGCTAGAGTCGAGCACACCCGTGCGCAGCCCCGATACCGCAACAAAGTGTGCTTGGAAGAGAAGCACCATGATAGCATTAAAGTCAGTGCCAATTTTGCTGCTCGAAGATTGTGGAAATAACAGGGCAGCAAATACTACAAGTCGAAAATGTTTTGAAATTAGCTACTTATGTTTAATATATGCCGAATAGAATAACAGAACGTAATGATTCGTTAAATATCTTCTATCTTACAATTGTTAGCTTACACACCATTGCCGATAAGTAAAAGGCAGCAGTTGTCAGATTTGTGAGTGGGGATTGGCAACGCTTAATTCTCTCCCGCTAGCGCCACTCAAGGGGACGTTCTATCGAATAAAAGTAAAACCCTTGACCCAAACCTGTTAATTCTATTTCCCTGATGTAGGCTATTTCCTAAATAGCTTTAAAATAACTTCAGATACAAAGCTTTATACTTACAGGGTTGTGAAAGGGCGACTGCTGATGAAACGCCATTATTCTTCCAAATAGGAGACAGAGCTTGCTGAGCTGCAAGAAGTTACTTTCCACTGCTCACTTGATAACGGGTTTATATCCTCAAATAGGCTAGTAGGTTTCGGTTCCGCACAGTAGGCGGTGAAAATGGGCTGTCTGATAACCCTTCCCCTTCAGACTTCTGCCTGCTTGAGAATGTAGCAGCTGAATCAATACCACTCATCCATTAATATAGAATATCCAGGTGCATCCAGAGGTCAGGAGGGTGAAGCTTTGGTAGTCCAGTTAGCTGATCGGAGAGTTTGAAGGCAGGGGCGGACTTAGTGATTATGGGGGCCCTAGGTAAATGCAAGCAGGGGCCCCTGAATCCCAACCCTTTCCCATTTTAATCCATCCTTTCTGTAGATTACCTTCAAACTGGGCCTGAGAAAAGTATGCGTGTTGTTTTTCTGCCCCACTGGTGTAGCCTCCATTTTTCTTCTTCTTCTTTCCCACGGTGTCCATGGTCATTACGAGGCATTTTCAGATGAGTCAGTCAGTCCGGAACATTGGTTCATCGCAGAGATATCAAATTTTGCAATTTTTTTTGACAGATAGGCTATGTGTCATTGGGCCTATGTGCTATCAGTCACAAGACTTGTGACTGATAGCACATAGATAGAGGTCACGTGGAGGCTGGGTTTACCCAGGCTAGGCTATTGGTTCCAGGCTTAAAACTCATTATATAAAGGATTTTTTTCCCGAAATCTCTATTATGGAGAAAATGAACGTGGAATTCTCTTCCGGAACGGGAGACATCACAGAACGTCACGTGACTGTTGAGCTCTATGGTAATACGGCCCTTGTTTTCTAAGGTAATATGGACATATTTTGGATGGAAGCTGGCTGCAGATATATATATTTTTTTTTTTACTATTTTCATTTTTCACTGCAGTGTTGAGTAGTAGACTAAAATCATGGTACAGTGGATCAGTGGTAAGCACCGTTGCCTCCCAGCAAGAGGGTCCTATAAGGTCGAACCCCTGTCTGCCCCAGGTCCTTTCTGTGTGGAGTTTGCATGCTGCATGTTCTCCCTGTGTGAGTTTCCTCCGGGCGCTCCGCTTTCCTCCCACTGTCAAAGACATGTACGTTAGAGTTAAGAGTGCTTTCAGTGCCCTTGAGCAAGACACTGGCAAAATAACTGGAGTTGTACGCTACTGCGGCTGCCCACTGCTCTCTATTAGATTCTAATAATAATGATTGGATTTATATAGCCATACCGGTGGTTCAGAAGCGTGGCAGCCACACATTGGCGCTCAACGGCCCCTCCGAACCACCATCATTCATGTCTACATTCATACCAATCATACCATTCATGTCTACATTCATACGAGGCAAGGAGGGTTAAGTGTCTTGCCCAAGGACACAACGACAGCAGCTGGGAGGGAGCGGGGATCGAACCGCCAACCCTTGCGTCATTGGCCGACCCGCTCTACCTCCTGAGCTAAAGCCGCCCCGATTCTAGGTAGGTAAGATGGGTCAAATGCAGAGGAGACATTTCCCCACGGGGATAATAAAGTAGCCTATACAAATCCTCTCGCACCACACTGGATGATAAATGATTATTATTATGAATATTATGATGATGATGAATGATATTAAAACATATTGAGTAGCTGCGGTCAGGGAGAAACCTCCATCATATGAGTGGACCACCAATATCGGCAAACCAATGTATCGGTGTAATACAGGTTTTAGAGCATTTACTGGCCAGGAGACCACAGGATGTCAGAGAGGGAAGTAGCCTAGATTGTGATCATCAACCTGTGGACTTTGGAATGGATACAAACAAAAGTGTGTCAGTTATTGCAGTTAAACTGGCTAACACATTTTCTACAACTATTGCATCATAATATATACATGATGTATGAATTACAATGGGTAGCCCTACACCAAATGACATGAATAGCATTCGCATTAGGTCATACTTGTGACTAAGCCAGGATGTTAATGCACATATAGTTCACTAACAAACACTGCAAACAAGTGAACCATTCCAGTATGCAGCTTTGGTCTCAACCCCCTCGACTGGATCTGCTCTTAGAATTGACTTGGACTGGACTAAAGTGGTCTTGACTACAGCAGCCCTGCTTGTGCATGCAACCACTGATTGCCTGAATCCCAAACCATAGAATTATATATCAACGATTTTTTAAATCATCTCTGCTACATACTACAGATTATATTGTAAAATGTGAAAAGAGCACACTGGGTCACAGGAGTTTCCATTTTATTGTATTGTTCAAACCAGAAACCTTTACAAAGTGAAGCCACATTCTGTACAAAAATAGCATTCTCCACATCACCCCCCCCCCCCCCAAAAAAAGAAAAGAAAATACACCCATGACAATGTACACTGTACAATTTTACAGTATTCATACTGAAAAATATGTGTATAAAGATCTATACATAAATATGGTTTCAGTACCTATTTAAAATTCACATCATATAAAATCTTTGTACAAACAAACAAAATAGGCCTCCAGAGCATTAAATAAAACCTACTGCACTGTATACATACAGTATATGCATCTAAACGATTGGATTAATTGTATTATTAATGATGTTCACATTAAGTCACCACAACGTTTTACTGGCTTCAACTGTGCTTGTGAAGGCCGTTACATTCACGATGCATCAAAAGGCATTGCACTCCTGTTTGAGGAAACGCGCACACAACCACACGCAGCGTGTCCACATCCTGTACTAAAGACATGAAGCATAGCACGAAGTCAAGAGTTCACAGACAAAAGGCAGTTACTTGTTACTATGTTACTTGTTACTATGTTACTAGTTACTATGTCTTTGTCTAGCCAATATTATCCCTCCAGTTTTTACTTAAATAAAATTAAGCAAAATAAGACGGATAACTAAGAGATGAATTCATGGTGGATTTAATTGAATCCCACTTATATACAGACGAGTAGAAGGATCCACACAATGCTTTGACAGTTAGTACATCATGTGTTTCTGTTTCACCTGTTTTAGTACTGTTTTAGTTAAACAGTAACTGTGCTGGAGCCATATAGTGGCAGCCACCTTGAACTGCCGCTCCACATCGCAGCTGCCACACCAAAGAACTGAACTTTGTTACGCCATAAGGGACATTTCTGTCGACAAACTAAGGACACCTGTATGGTTTATGAAGAAGTTGAAATGATTTAAGTTATGTTATGTTGAATTTAAGTAGTAAAGTTTCTGGTTTAGCGTTGTTGAATCTGCCATGGATCTGGATGGGCCCTGTCACGGACCAGCCGGGAATTGAAGGTGGCTGCACCTGTATCTGATATCTACGAGAGGTGAGGTGTGACAGGTCCCTCCACACTGATCCTGCAACACAAAGCCAAAACTGCCTCTGGCCTGGGACCAGCCCCTGACCTGGGACCAGCCCCTGGCCTGGGACCAGTCCCTGACCTGGGACCAGCAGCGTCTCCACAGTACCTCATTTTAGTGGGCAATTTAAAGTGTTTTTATTGCAGTACAGTTTAAGGCTTTGGAGGCCCGGCCTTGACTGACATCAGTTTCATTCTACGCTTTACAGCCTGTGTTGTGAAGAGAGAGAGAGAGAGACGGGGGGGGGGGGGGGGGGGGGGGAGAGTTACAATGGCAGACAGCATAGAGAGCGAGCCAGTGGTTAAAAGGCAAATGGCACCTGGTTTGGATGGCAAAGCCCAGACATGCAAACTGAAAGATGGAGTGAATGATGAAAGATGCAGTTGTTTCTATAACAGCCATTTTGATTATCTATTTTAGGTAATTCCTCACTCGACTGACTGGAGTTAGACTCATAGACTATATCAGTTTGCTGATATATGGCAGAAATGTTGGCCTTTTACAAAAAGTGGGCTATTATATATATATATATATATATATATATATATATATATATATATATATATATATATATATATATATATACAGTATATATATATATATATATATATATGGTCCAGTTAGTGTCGTCTACCTCTGATATGATGGATATGATGCAGTTTGGTTGTCTATGGGAAATAGGCCTGAACATGTTTTAGTGTCCCATATAGGGATGGGCATTTCAAACAAAAATACTATTCGAAATTCACTGGGAACTATTTGACCAATATTCAAATAGTCATTAAATTATAACCCCCACCCCCGACAGTGCCAACTAGGCTAGCCATATTGACATTAGCTAGCAAGGCTAACTAGCAGGCTCGACCATAGTCGAGGTGGCCCAGGGAGTAGTAGACAGAATGTCAGATTTTCTTCATGCAGTAACAAAAGTTTGAAACCTTTTCCTACTGGGTAGTGGCGGGAGGGGGGGGGGGGGGGGTCGCGAACCCCAGCCTAAAGTTTTTTGGGGGTCGCGGCTCAAAAAGGTTGAGAACCACTTATATAGACGATAGTATCATGAAATATTTGATTTCTTTTCTAATTTAATGACTATTTAATATTGGAAAATCATGACCCACCCCATGTCCCATGGTGGTCTACTCTAAATGCTGTTTCAGAGGCTTTTCCAACCTGACAAGAATACAGTTGTGGGGGAAACACTGAATACTGGAACAACATAAAATATTGAATATCTACACAAAATATCGCCCACTGGTTCTTCAGTCACATTTCCCAATTGTGAGCAGCTAAGTGTCCAGATGAAACTACGCATGCTGAAGTAAAAAAAAAATGGTGGATTACTTCCACAGTAAAAACACAATCCAGCAGATTTCCTGCAAAATCCGCAATATAAAATCCAGTGTAGACTAGAGGCTGCTAATCTCGATGATCTTGATGTGTTTGCAGTAAATATACTAATATCGCCACATGAATGTGGTAATGACGACTTGTTACGTGCGACGTGTTGCCGCTTTTGAAACCAATCAAACCGATCAGCTGCTGTATTTGTACATGTAAGGGCAGTGAGAGTGCAGGCCCTGGCAGCAGTGATCTCTCAGGCAGTGGTGATCCCACGGCCTTCATATGGAGACGAGGGGAATGAGTGGGAAGACAGTGAGAAGACAGTGAGAAGACAGTGAGAAGACAGTGAGAAGACAGTGGAAGATGGTTGACAAGCAGACAGAGGCAAAGGAGGAGGTGAAGTTGTGGGATCCAAGGGAGACCATGGGGCAGCGGGGATAGGCGGAAGGAGGGAGGGGCCAGTCAGCGTCCAGAGGAAGGAATGCACCGATAAAAAGGAGAGACAAAGAAGAGCTGACACCCAGAAACAGAAGAGAGGTTGTGGGAAATGATCATTGTTGTTGTACAAAACACCTTAAGTTAAGATTGTCCTTAAGTTAAGTCCGAGTTAAGGTTTCCTTTAAATAAAATCGGTTGCACAAATCACGCTCAAGTCTTCTCCTTAAAGTTTCCTTAAAATGTTCACTTAAGTATTTAAAGCTTTCTTCTTGCCTTGTTCTTGTACTTAAGGAGTCTCTTAAAGCGAGTTAAACTGTTGCCCAAAAGACCTTAGCAATATAAAGGAAGAAAAAAAAAACGTAAGGTACCTCTGACTCCATCTTAACCGCGACATGGTGAGTTTATGGCAATAAAGAAAGAAAATGAACGGACATTAAGGTTGTAAAGTCTATCACACGTGCTTGAGAAGTGTGCAGGGTCCGTTAGCCAACTGTCAAAATGTTAATGAAAGCTAGCATTAGTGACAAGGCTAATGTAGCATTATCAAAGCTCTCTTTAGTTCCTCTAGTGGTTTTCTTGTCGTCTTTTCTTCTGCCATTCTTACCATCTATGGGCCAACTTAGTGAGTCAATCATGTTTTTCCCTTAACTAAGTCAGTCCTCCAGCTAAGGAGAAATTAAGCCTTGAGTGTCAAACTTAAGGAGAAAACTTGAGGTGTTTTCTGCAACCGGCCTGGAGAAATGAAAGGGAGGGGTGAGGGGAGCATCTTGGGTATGGCAAAATGAGATAGTCCATCCCATTTGCATTGGGAACAATGGCCGTTGAGTGACATCACACCCGAGTTGTCTGCATTCCATTTAGCCAGTAGCTAGCCAGGCTAGCCAATGTTAGCAAAAACAGCTGTTATCAATGCATTTTGCTGCTATTTAAGTGCTAGTACAGTAATAGTACAGTATTAACTACAATTTTAACTACTGTTGAAGGGGAGAGCTGCCATCTTGGCTTTTTGAGATCGGGGCTGATGAGGCAGGTGACGTCACATGGGGCGTTCCTGACCTTTGAACCGTGAAATCACCAGCTCCCAGAACAAATGGAATGGACTATGAGTCTTACTGAAGCCAGCATTCCTCTACACAACATTAGCAAACACATTAGCAACAGGTCATTTATAGGACTTAATTGTCAGCAGGACAGAACAGCATTACCACACAACATGTTAATGTACATTTATTTACACAATCCTATTTATAACAGATCCCACGTTACTGATAGGAGTCTATTGGTTCCTGTCAGAACCATCTGTTTTTTCCTTTAAGATAAAAGAACCACTTTCACGCCATAAAACATCTAGATTTTGACAGATATTTTAACCGTTTATCAACTCAAACTAAAATAGATCATTTAGACTCCCTTTTCAAATGGTGATTTGAACAACGATCAGAGTGTGTGCGTGTTGAATCATAATGCAGCCAGGCTCGCCCTGGAGGATCATGGGAAGCCATTTCCTTTTCTAGGATACATACTCGGCTGACTTCCAGAAGTGTCCCGGGTGCGAGAGCCTGCGGTTCAGCTTGGGGAGCTTCTCCAGCATGTCGACGAGCTGAGTGAAGGAAGGCCTCTCATTGGCCTCAAAGGACCAGCTGGCAGACAGGATTTCCTGTTTGGCATGGAAGGAGGAGGGTTGGACTATTTCAAAGCACATTTTACTTTCTACTAGAGAGAATACAATGAACAAAAATCCAACTGAAAACAACCTGTGATTGTCTTTCTTTGTTTTTTATAAATACAAACATTTTGGAGGCAGAAATATTCTCATTGGTTGAGATGCATCTCAATGGGTAGCTCTGCCTCTGATGAGATCTGCTGAAATACTGTTAGCTAGCCAAACTAAGTCATCTAGAATAGAGTAGTTCATTAGCCTGGCTGACCTTTGAAACTAGCCATAGCCTATAGCTATCAAGGTAATCTAGTTCAGTGGTTCTCAAATGAGGGTCCGCGAAAAGTTTTCAAGTAATTTTTTTTTTTTTTTTTTTTTTAATAAAATGCTACATGTTAATTATTCCTTCTCAAACTACTTCCTACATGGTGCTAGTCTATCAAAATATCTTGGCTGTCATTGATTGTGTTGCATAGTGGTTTTCTGTACTGTTGACAAATTGTGATATTGTAAGTCGCTTTGGACAAAACAAAAGTGTCTGCTAAATGACGTAATGTAAATGTAATGTAATAAAAAAAAATATATATATATATATATTTTTGCAAAATCTTCATAGTTCAACGAAAATAGTTTATGCTTTAAATCTAAAATGGTTCATGGATTACATTCTAATAACAAACCTATCAAATTAAAAGTCAAGCACGTTACCGTGGAAACAATTAAGCTTAGCCCAAAATCACAAATCAGAATGAGGGGGTCCCCGGTATATTTTCTATCTTGTAAGTGGTCCTTGGCTGAAAAACATTTGAGAACCTCTGATCTAGTTAGCTAGCCTGCCAGCCTTCTCACTTCACACTAGCCTAAATTCATAGAACACCTCCTCCCTTGAAGCTGTGGGTGCAGACAGTATTACAGAACAAAACAACTTTATCTACAACCTGGGTGGACCAAGATGGCATCGTAGAGAGAGCACTGTGCCTCACTGAGCTCCGGCGATATTTGCCTATTATTCAATTATCCCACACATTCGCTTGGCGAAAATCCCACATCTTCCAGCGGGAGTGACACCATAATGACTTGAGAGTTATTTCAGCAAAATACCTGCTGACATGGCCAAAACAAAGAAGAAGGGGAGCAAGACGGTGGCGGCCCTGCCTGGACAACAACAGAAGAGTGACGGTGATAATGGTGCTAATGGCGAGGATGTGAGTGACGCTGGAGAAGCTAGCGCTAGCATTAGCAATGACACCAGCACTGATTCCACCAGCACCGACCCCAGCTTTGATGAAAGAGCACCACCACTACAGTGATGAAGCACAGAGCCGCCTTGATCTTTGCCTGCTGGGCCAGCTGCCTCCCTCTCAAATAGCCAATAATATGGAACTGGCTGTAGAGGATCACAGCCAGAGGTACATAAAAGGACAAGACAAACATTGCTTTATGCCAAGTCACATTAGGACTGGACAGTAGGTTTTGTTCCTCCATGGCATAGTGAGCGGTACAGTGAGGAGATGAGCCGCACCACAAAGAGTTAATGCGGTGATGGTGATGCACCACACGCATGTACCTGTCCACAGCAATGGCCTGGAGGAAAATGATACTTCCACTACGGTTCAAAGTAGGGCTGTGAATCTTCACTGGCCTCACGATTCGATTACGATTCAGAGGGCTACGATTCGATTCGATTACGATTATCGATGCATCTCGATGCATCTTCAATCGATGCATCACTTTTTTCCCCCAATACGTGATTTATTTTTTCTCACTTTCTTTTTTCTCACTGTGTGGCTACTTTTAAAATAAAAGTGCATTTGGAATTGCATTGTATTATGATCCAAATAAACAACTGCATGTACTTCCATTATATTTTATTCGATTATTAAAGAAAAAAGAAAAAAGATCGCATCGCGATGCATCTTATAATCGATTATTTTTGACACCCCTAGTTCAAAGCCAACATGAAGAGATTCATGTTGCAGAGGGTGTCTCCAAAAGTCCAGTTGATGCCAGACCAGTAGTAGCTAACACAGAAAGGCAGAGCCATGTTGAGCAAGACGTCAGCCAGCGCCAGGTTGAAGAGTAAGACGGTGCTGCTCTTCCAGGGCTGCAGGTGGAAAAGCAGAAGATCCAGAGAGCCAAACCATTACCAAGGGCACCCAGAAGAAACTCAAGTCAACAGCAGTGGAGGCAGCACAGTGATGAGTAGAGTTCCATTGAATGTGCATTGCATTTTGATTTGCATCTACTTTGTTTGATGCTGGTCAAAGAAACAGCCCTGTGAAGAGTATCTGTGTGCTTTGATCTTCTTGCTCTTCTTGTTCTTGCAGCACATTTGCAACATGGTGTTTGTGGTTTTGAGCCTGATGAATACACAATATGTGATCTTTCTCAGACCCGTTGTCTTTCACGCTGACTTCATTACACGATAAATGTGGGATATCACACATCAAATGTTAACCACCGCTGACGTCAAATGTGCGTGACAATGAGTAGAAGACTCCAAAATGTCCACTGCCCAGTGTGTATAATTATCCAGCATATATGTACATCATCAGCTCATCTTCTCATAATATCACAGCATGTGAAAACCTATATTCTTGTACAAAGAACATTGTTGAGATCTGTGATGTTATCAGGGATGTATTACCGAACGGGCCTACCGGGGCCCATAAGCCCACCCACTGAGGTGCCCTTGAACAAGGCCCTTAACCGCAACAGCGCCACGGAAAGGCAGAGCCATGTTGAGCAAGACGTCAGCCAGCGCCAGGTTGAAGAGTTGAAGACGGTGCTGCTCTTCCAGGGCTTCAGAAGGAAGCAGAAGATCCGGAGAGCCAAACCATTACCAAGGGCACCCAGAAGAAACTCAAGTCAACAGCAGTGATTAGTTCCATAGAGTTCCATTGAATGTGCATTGCATTTTGAGTTCCGTCGACTTTATTTGATGCTGGTCAAAGAAACAGCCCTGTGAAGAGAGCATCCGTGTGCTTTGATGGCAAAACTCTTTGCAACATGCTTGGTTTGTGGTTTTGAGCCTGATGAATACACGACATGTTCTCTTTTTCAGACCCGTTATCTTTCACGCTGACTTTGTTACACGTGAAATGTGGGATATCACACATCTAAAATCTGAAATGTTAACCACCGCTGACGTCAAATGTGGGTGACAATGTGCAGAAGAGTTTGAATTTCCCGGTCCTTCTTGCAATTTTAGTTGTCTCCGTCCTCACGCCTTTGTGCTTTTCATCTGTTTACCTAACTGCTTTTTTCTCTATACTATGTAACATCATGTCCACCGTTGTCTAGCTTATATCCCTTTAGTGTAAATGTATTCCCTATCTTGCTTTGTATATTTCCCTTGTGTTTAATTAAAAAAATACATGTAGACTTACAAAAAAAAAAAAAAAAAAATCTACAACAGGAAAAGCCTCACCCGTATACTGTATGAAATCCTAATTCATGATATGGGCCTAATAATCATAGGCCCGGTCATCACAACAGGCATACAAACAGGCTTACGATCACAACCATTTTTCATGTGTCCTCCTTTGTCCGACCCCGTAGCACAAAATGACCATCATGTACCTGTGGAGGCTTGATAGGGTTAATGACCAATTATCAATGGTCAGGTGCTGAGATTTCTGGCTTTCAAACCTCACTTTCTGGACGTTCCTAATTGGACTTTCTAGGCAGTCTGCTCTAATTAATCGTACTCCTCTCTACTGTGAAAGTGTGACTTCATGACAATTTACAGGCCACATTAATCTGTGCCGTATATCCATATCAATAATCCACCAATAAAGCAATTCAGCCACGATGGTGTTATCATCATAACAGAGCACACGATGGTGTTATCATCATAACACAGCACTGTGGTTAAACTTACCGTTACCTCCTTGCCCAGGTTGGCATCTGCTAGCACTTTCTTGATGCCCTCACCGCTGCCCACAAGCCAGATTTTAGCCTCTGTCGGCTGGTTGGTGATGGGCCAATCCCTGGCCTGCAGTTCATACCAGATTGTGCTAGATATTTAAAAAAAGGTAAGGGAAAGGGAAAAAAAGTGTTGGTGAGTATATAGTACACTTCATTTCTTCCGATTGTGATAATACTTGACACCGATAACATTACAATTTTCAATTGACACATTCCATGGCCGGAAAGCAGCAGGAAGAAGCAAATGACCTCATACATGACATAGATGGAGTGAACAGACTTGAAGGTGTGTCTTTAATGATGTGCTTGTCTTGCCTCGCAAAGCAGCGGCAGCATCGATATGGCTGTGTCAAAATGTGCGGCTGAAGCGGTGGATAAACATTGCACTTCCTTGTAAGTCCTTCAAAATAAAATTGAAAAATAAAATAAAATAGATGTCTCCCGTTAGTTTGGCAGTGGACAGATTTTATTACGAAGGAGTAGCAGCAGGAAATGCTTTCATCAGCGCAGCAGTAACATGGCTCCGAGCGATGAGGAAACGGTCAAATGAAGCAGATATTTGAAAGTACAAACGGAAAGACACAGGAGGAAACATATTATGTTTTGATACTCTATCTCTGTATGGTGCACAAGAAGTGATATGTTTGATGTTTCTGGTTTGTCTGGAATAAATAGAAGAACACCAGTTTTACTGGCAACTTAGTGCCTCAGAGCACTCGAAAACTAAGCAAACATCTACTAGGAGTGGCTGTTAATTTACCTGGGCAGACCACAACCCAAATATAATCAATACATGCCAAGTATAATCAATACATGCCTCAGAGATTTTTGTACGTACCCAAATGCATAGACGTCAGCAGCTTTGGAGAAAGGTAGCTGGTCTTCGTTAATCTCCGGGCCCATCCTGCGAGCGATCTCCGGAGCCAGGTAGTAGATCCAGCCCTGAGGAATCCGCAGCACATTCTCTCTTCTGAACACACACACACAATCAGAATCAGAACCAGAATTATTTTATTTGCCTACTGTCCTATATTAAAAAAAAAAGAAAAAAAAAAAGCGAAATGGCCCAAAAATAACCTTAAAAAAATATATATATATATTTGCCAAGGTATGTTTTCTCTCTCACACACACACACACACACACACACACACACACACACACACACACACACACACACACACACACATTTAAATACTTTTATTTGGATCCAAAGTACAGCAAATATTACAGACCCAAACATTTTAGAAGAAGGCCGCAGTACAGTACATTTATATTGAACCAGACACTGATGCATGTACTTCTTAAGCACAGGAAAAGACATTGCAGCAAGATGATGACTTAATGTATGCAAACTAACATATGTAAGCATGTTTAGCACTCAAGGGTATACAAAGCATCGTCTTCTCCAGATAAAGAGGCTGCCTATAATGGCTGAGATGGAGCAGTATTTAGCAAAAAAATTTGCATCAGGCTTTAGCAGCCTGCCTAGTTGCAGTCCACGGAGCACGAGTTTGTGGACATGCCCCAGACTCCCAAACACAAGCACAATGAGTTGGCAGCTGTAGCCTAGAGTTGTAATATATTCTACCAAGGGCTGATATTTCATGAGTTTGGTTGTGAAGCAGGTGTCCATGTACAGATCAAAAGAGCAGGCTATTTCAATGATGGTGACTGACTTTCTGCTTTCATTGATGAAAACAGTGTCTGGGGTATTTGGGATATTGTGCAGTGTGTTGTTGTCGGTGGTGTTGTGATTGAACCAGTCCAGTTTGACAGTGCTGTGTTTGTGCATTTGTGTTGTATTGTCCTGTACTTCTCTGATGCTGTTTGACACCAGATCCACCAGGCGGTCGTGCCTGCTTATGTAAAGTCCTTTGTATTGGCTGCAGCCGTTTAGGATATGTGCCATTGTCTCTTTGTCGCGGGGGGTTGGGTGTAGGATACAGTGTGGGTCATGTATTGATGGATACCAGGTTGCCAGGTTATATTTTGTTGGTAGGACTTGTAGGCGGGCCTTGATGGCCTTGACACACACACGCACACACACACACACACACACACACACACACACACACACACACACACACACACACACACACACACACACACACACACACACACACACACACACACACACACACACACACACACACACACACAAAGACAACTACTGCTTCTGATGTACATTTTCTCTTTCAGACATGTTTCTAAAAGCCATCAGTGTCTCATGCCTACCTTCCTTCTTGTACCACCCCAGACATCCCGAACAGGCCAAAGTCTGTAATGACCACTTTGTTTGCGTCGTAGAACACGTTCTTAGACTTCAGGTCCTTATGTACGATGCCTTTAGCATGCAAGTAACCCATTCCCTGTAACAGAGATGGGCGTTTTGTCATGTCTTTCAGTAGAGTCATAGAATCATATCATGATGAAATAATGACATCGCTGTTATCACAATACACAATTCTGTTGTCTAAATGATTGGAAAAAGCACGCAAAATGAGATTTGAAACATTGGGGAATCTTATTTGAAAATCACTTTATATTACCATGCAGTTAAAAGCAATGCACAACAGTTTGATGTAGCTAAGATATAGTTACAGTAAGTATATCAATATAAACATATTTTTCTGGTAATTATTTATGATTTTGTGATGCTTATTGTGACATTCATTCACACTGTGATATGAGTTGCAGCTTAAAGGTTGCTTACCTTTACAATCTCCTGAGCAACTTGCCTGATTTTGTTGATGTCTAGTGTCTGTTTGGACTCTCTTACAACAGAGAATAATGTCCGACCTTTACAGAAACTAGGGAGAGAGCAGATGAGATATTGTTACTAAAACTGAATGCACAAATCAACACTGACATAGATATATGCAGGAAAACAAGATACTGCATGCGGTAACAGTCTTAAAACATATACAAGTATAGTGCAGACTGACCTGGTGATGATAGCTAGGTGGGGTGCAGACTGACCTGGTGATGATAGCTAGGTGGGGTGCAGACTGACCTGGTGATGATAGCTAGGTGGGGTGCAGACTGACCTGGTGATGATAGCTAGGTGGGGTGCAGACTGAACTGGTGATGCTAGCTAGGTGGGGTGCAGACCTGGTGATGATAGCTAGGTGGGGTGCAGACTGACCTGGTGATGCTAGCTAGGTGGGGTGCAGACTGACCTGGTGATGATAGCTAGGTGGGGTGCAGACCTGGTGATGATAGCTAGGTGGAGTGCAGACTGACCTGGTGATGATAGCTAGGTGGGGTGCAGACCTGGTGATGATAGCTAGGTGGGGTGCAGGCTGACCTGGTGATGATAGCTTGGTGGGGTGCAGACCTGGTGATGATAGCTAGGTGGGGTGCAGGCTGACCTGGTGATGCTAGCTAGGTGGGGTGCAGACTGACCTGCTGATGATAGCTAGGTGGGGTGCAGACTGACCTGGTGATGATAGCTAGGTGGGGTGCAGACCTGGTGATGATAGCTAGGTGGGGTGCAGACTGACCTGGTGATGATAGCTAGGTGGGGTGCAGACTGACCTGGTGATGATAGCTAGGTGGGGTGCAGACTGACCTGGTGATGATAGCTAGGTGGGGTGCAGACTGACCTGCTGATGATAGCTAGGTGGGGTGCAGACTGACCTGGTGATGATAGCTAGGTGGGGTGCAGACTGACCTGGTGATGATAGCTAGGTGGGGTGCAGCCATGCAGGCGCCCATGAAAAGGATGACATTCTCGTGCCTGGTCTGCCTGTAGTTCATCACTTCCTTCTTGAACACCTTCAGGTGGTCCTGGTTATTGCCGTCGATCTCCAGTAGCCGGATGGCCACCTCCCCGTGCCAGCGGCCCTTGTGCACCTTTCCCCAGCGACCCTGGAGATACAATAGCAGTTGTTTTCTCTCTGTTCATTGAGAAATTTGCGCACTTTCAGCATTTTATGTGGACTTTTGCACACACCTGTCTCTGACAAGTGTCTGTGTACAATGTATTTGCAATGAGTATGTGATTTTGATTCAGCATACTGTCGGTATCTTGAGGTCTCACCACTGCTTTCCAACATTTTTTGAAATTAAACTAATTGGCCGCCACAATTACAGCTCATAATTAAGTTAACAGTCTTTAAGTAACAGTCAAATTTACAACACTACCAGCTGGAATGACATGGGGGGAGATGGCATGCGGCAAGGAAACCACGTGTCGGATTCAAACCCGGGTCGGCCGTGCGAAGGACTAAGCCTATGTGGTACGCTCTCTACCAGGGGAGCCACTGGGACTCACCATTTATTGATCCTTTGGTAAATCTTCTGTGTGCCATACAACAATGTCAGAGAAATAAACTATGACAACTACAATGACCAACAACAACGGCCATCTTTATCTTCACCTTGCCGATGAGCTCGCCCAGCTCCAGCTCTTCGTACGGGATGTCCCACTCCTGCAGGTAGACGCTGGTCTGGCTGGCCTTACGCGAGATGGGGCCCCGCCAGCGGCCCGCCACCCCGCGACGGCACGCTGGGGTGGGCAGCTCCTCCAGTCCGTCCTCCTCACACTCCCCATTGGAGTAGCTCTTCTCTCTGCCGCCCTGGTCAACCTCATCCTCTGCTGGGTAGTCTTCCTCAGCCTCCTCTTCCTAGGAGGGAGGGAGGGAGGGAGAGAGAGAGAGAGAGAGAGAGAGAGAGAGAGAGAGAGAATATGGAGATTTAATATTCAAGTTGATGTGCCTGCAAGAAAAATAAGCATCTTTATTTAAAATCACAAATTGCTTTACAAAGAAGAAAAAAGGAAGGATTAAATCAACAACAAAAGCATTGAAAACAAGGTAGGAAACAGAAAACCATAAAAGAGAAGTCAAAAACAATTATAAAATGACCATTATCTGAAAGTGTATAAAAGCGAGTTTTACGATTATACAGATTTGACCTATCTATTTTTTTCCTTTCTTTTCTAGACATTGGAACAGCTCAAAGTAACGTCTTGTTTTCAATCTAAACTGTGGAACAGACAATAGGAACATAGGAACAACTCCATTATTATTATAATAATACACCTGTCTTTCTTGCAACTGGCTTTTTTACATGAGAATTTGCCAATACAGACAGTATAGAATTCAATACAGACAGTATATCATTCATGGTGAATCAATTAAAGTTCAGAATCACAATCATCTTTATTGGCCAAGTATGTACACATACAAGGAATTTGGTTCTGGTTTGCTTTGCTCTCAAAGTACACGCATATGGAAAAGAAAGAAAGAAAGAAAGAAAGAAAGAAAGAAAGAAAGAAAGAAAGAAAGAAAGAAAGAAAGAAAGAAAGAGAAAGATATTATGCACAAGTCAAAACCAGGCAAGGGAAAAAGACATTAGCTACATTTACAGTAGCTACTATATACAATGAGTGTGGTGTAAAGCAGAGGTTCTCAAATGTTTTTCAGCCAAGGACCCCTTACAAGATAGAAAATATACCGGGGACCCCCTCATTCTGATTTGTGATTTTGGGCTAAGCTTAATTGTTTCCACGGTAACGTGCTTGACTTTTAATTTGATAGGTTTGTTATTAGAATGTAATCCATGAACCATTTTAAATTTAAAGCATAAACTATTTTCGTTGAACTATGAAGATTTTGCAAAAAAATATATATCTATATATTTTTTTTATTACATTACATTTACATTACGTCATTTAGCAGACGCTTTTGTTTTGTCCAAAGCGACTTGCAATATCACAATTTGTCAACAGTACAGAAAACCACTATGCAACACAATCAATGACAGCCAAGATATTTTGATAGACTAGCACCATGTAGGAAGTAGTTTGAGAAGGAATAAGTAACATGTAGCAATTTTTTTTAATAAAAAAAAAAACATATATTTTTTTTTTTTTTTTTTTTTTTACCTGAAAACTTTTCGCGGACCCCCTGGCAAAGTGCCACGGACCCCTGGGGGTCCGCGGACCCCCATTTGAGAACCACTGGTGTAAAGTGTCTATTTCTTCTGAAGTTACTATCGGACATGACTTGCTAAAGCTGCGTTCACACCGACCTATTAAAGTTTTTCGCTGGCATCGAGTTTACATACAAAGTCAATGCAAACGAGCGATTGAGCGTATATTCGCCCGGGAGAAAAATCGCTGGGCGTCCGAGCGACAGAGACAGAGCGATAGGGAGAAAATTTGCTCGTCGCCCGAGATAAAATATCCCAACTCGAGCAAAATTACGCTGGCATCAGTCGCTCGCTGTTCAACGCTGATTGGCTGCCGTGTGAGAGTGAGTCAAGGATCACACTGGCTTGGAACAAACCGCTGGTTTATTGTGTGGCTACAAACCGCATTGACAGCTGATTGACAGGCTGACAGCTGACATGAAGTGAAGTCTGTACTACCGGTATAGAGCTCGCATTAGGAGCACGCTGATAGGCTTAGCTTGTAAACAACTACGGTGGCTCGTAGTGGACAAATATCATGACATTGCGTAACGTTATAGCCCCCAGATGTCCATCAATTATTGTGCCTGTTGATGAGCGATTTAAACACGGCGACAGAGCGATTCCAAAGGGTTCAATCGAGCGACAGAGAGAAAAATAAATATCTCGGTGTGAACATAGCTTAAAGGGTCAGCTTACTCAGTGAGTATAGCTTTACTGTATCCTCTCTCAGGCAGGAAACAAGTTTGTAGATGATTTTATTGACTGGTGTAAAGCTTCTTATCTTAAAATCAATGTCAGCCAAACAAAGCACAGATTGATTTTAGAAAAAGCCCATTCCATCTCAGTCTGCCATATCTAACAACACTGTCGATATTTTGTTAGCACCTACAAATACCTGGGCACCATCATCGACGACAAACTGAACGGGAGGATAACAGAAATGCCTTCCACTCCAGAGCACTGCTTTTACTGAAGACGCTAAACTCTTTTAATGTGGGCAAAACTGACTGTCTCCAAGTCAAAGGGATTTTTGTCTGGGGATTTTGGAATAAGGTCTGTGGTTAACAAAAGCTTATCAAACCTTTGTGTTCAGGTCATCTTCACAAATGAACACCACTTGTGATTTTTGAAGCGTAAATGCGATCACCAAAAATCACGATCATTACATTACATTACATTTACATTACGTCATTTGGCAGACGCTTTTGTCCAAAGCGACTTACATTAACACATTTTTGTCAGCAATAGAGCAACACAGTCAAGATTCAAGATTCAAGTTTATTATTTGTCCCCGAAGGGCAATTTGTGTGCAGCAGACATAAAAAGCATAGCGAATACATGAAAAAACAAAACATGAACAAATTAAAACAAACATGGAGCATGGCAGCAGTTTTCCAGCAGAAAAAGGATCAAGTAAACACAGGATAAAAGTAAAATAAAAACAAAATAAAAACACACCTCAGGGGATCTGTACGATGTACTTAAAAGTAGTAAAGACACGTACAATGTACTTAAAAGTAGTAAAAGACACGTACATGAACTTAAAAGTAATAAGAGTCCAGGACTATTTGAGCTCACATAAATAGGTAGGTAAAAAATAAATAAAGATATATCTCGAATATAAAATATATAAAGAATATTTATAGCAGCAATACCTACCTAAGAAGAGAGACAAGGAGAGAGTGCATCATCTCCTCCGCCCAGCAGCGTTTAAGCTGCACGAGAGACAGAGAAAAGAGAGCGAGACAGAGAGAGAGAGAGAGAGAGTGCACTATCTCCTCCTCTCAGCAGCATTTAAAGCTGTGATGGAAACAGGAACGAAAGACAGTTTATATCTGTTTCTCGTAGCCCTTGGAACCTTTAGCCGAAGGCCCGAAGGGAGCAGCACATACTCTGGACAGAGAGGATGAGTATCGTCCATGCGAATGGACATGGCCTTTTTAAGCACCTGTTTGTTAAAAATGTGGTCCAGGCTACTAAAATTTACTCCGGCTATTTTTGATGCCGCTCTCACGATCCTCCCGAGAGAGTTCCTCCCTTGAATACCAAGGTTTCCATACCAACAGATAATAGAGAATGAGATTACAGACTCGATATAGGCACAATAAAATAGTTTCATCAGAGTCCTGTCAACCTGGAATCTAGCAAGCTTCCTTAGGCAAAAGAGACGTTGTTGACCTTTTTTGCACAGCATTTCACAGTTTAGATCGAACTTCAACTTGCTGTCAAAAATAGTGCCAAGATATTTATAATTTGTCACCAAGTCTACTGGTTGCCCATGGACAACACTGTTCTGGGGAACTGGGGAGGATCGTCTAAAATCAACACAGATCTCTTTAGTCTTTGAGACGTTAAGTTGGAGGAAGGCTTCTTCACACCAGGACAGAAAATCATTTAAAACCTGGCCATGACCGACCTCATCCCCATCAAGCTAGTCTATCACAGCTACAACTTCTGAAGAAATAGTGGTAAAGTAAAGTTTTTTTTGTCTGGTGTACTGCCCTGTAGGCCAGTACCAGTGTCTTGAATTTGATGCGTGCCGAGATGGGAAGCCAGTGAAGGTCCCGGAAGACGATCGCCAGAAAACGTTTCAAAAATCCTAAGAGTAGTGTTCGTTTGTGAAGATTATCTTGCTGAACACAAAGGTCTCAGTTTCATAAACTTTAGTTATGCTCTGTACGCTGTGACAGAATTTGAATAGGGTATAATAAAGATTTATCATATCAGTTCATCATAGTTTAAGTTTCTCGTGACCAAACATGCAGTGTTGCTTACCACTTCCCCTCCCCCCCCTGGAGAATTTGACTAGCAGTACTTACCACTTCTCTTTGCTGCCCTGTAAGCTGTGTCTCGCCAATGGACAACTGTACAACTCTAAGAAGAAACAAGAAATTGCATTCAGTAGGGTTGTTTTCACATGAGCATCACATCTAACAGTACTGCGTTAAGGCCAAGTCAAAAATGTTTAAACATTTTGTAACTAGTGGTAAATACAAATGACCCCCGAGTCTGTTATCAGTATAAGGCAATGACCAGTAGAAACAAAAAAATCAACTTTGAAGAATATTATTGCTAAACTGTAATTAAACACGCTGAAGATGATGCGCTGCATGGCCTAAAGGACAAGCTTTGTGTGACTCTGCTCAATAAGTGAATCATTTGCTGCAGTTAACCCAGATAACCCAGTTAATAAATAACTCAAGTTAACCCAGATAACGCAGTTAATAAATAACCCAAGTTTTCAGTTTCAGTTCTGTACCACAGAAAATGGCGTGAGCAACACTGAAACGGAAAACATGCTTGTGCGTCAGCCTCCACTTGGAGGAGCCTTGCCGGCGGCAGCTAGTCCTATACTGTATACTCGAACATCAGCTTTGACGAGGGGGTCGCAAGGGAGTCCCCAGCAAAATGAGTGAAATTGTGTGATTTCACTCAGATTTCAATGACTAGAAGTTAGCCCAAGGAGAGAATGCAGTGCATATAATGAATGAAGTATTTATTTGTCCGTTAGGAAAATTGGTTTGTACGTCATGGTCGTTGGCAAAAAGGACATGAAAAACAACAGACAAGATAACAGCACAAGACAACAACAAAAATTATTGGCAACATCAACACATCACAAGATTGGGCTAGGAGAGGGGTTGGGTGGGTGGTGCTGGGTGGGTGGTGCTGGGCGGGGGGGGAGGGGGTATCAGAGTCCGTTTATTAGTCCAATGGATGTGGGGATGAATGTTCTGTTTGTCCTTGTTGTTCTATGGAGTGGGGTTCTGAACCTGAGAAAACGGTATACTTGGTCATAGCTTTACAGTTACAGTGTCTCTGTCATGTGGAGTGGTGTTACAGTGTCTCTGCATGCAGAAAACATGTGATTGTGTTGTCTCTTACCCAGAGTCCTGGTAGGCACCAGAATGTAGACCAGCAGAATACAGAGAGGTGGGAACATCTGTTGTGAGAAGGACAACTTCAGAATACTGTAACACGTTTATAAACACTTTTAAGAGGTTATTCAAAGAATTCAGACCAGAGGTTCTCAAAATCCAAGTTAGTCCCAGCGACCCATATGGGAAAATTTTAGTTGTTGATTTAATATTGAATAGTAGAACTGTCAACTAACTTTCACAATTACTTTCATTCTCAATCAATCTGTCGATTATTTTCTTGATTAATCGATTAGTTGTTTGTTTGGTCTATAAAATGTCATAAAATGGTGAAAAATGCAGACCAAAACTATCTAAAGGTGATTATGTTATGTTCATTTTCTAACACTGGTGAACCCCAAACCACACTTTTAGAACCACTGGTTTACCACTGGTTTAGACTGAATCAATGTTCATGTCACGATCCTACATTGTCAAATCAATATCCACTGAATATTTCTTATTTCACAGACCACACAAAGTAACGCTTCTCAGTTCACTTTTTGGCCACCAGGCGGCAACCGTGAGCTACAGTCAACACACCGGCTTAGACAACACTGCTGCTCAGGCCAACCACACCCACAACACAGTGAGCAGCAAGGTAAATAAACACACAGTAACAACACAGTGAGCAAGGTAAATAAACACACAGTAACAACACAGTGAGCAAGGTAAATAAACACACAGTAACAGCACCTGAATGCACTGAAAACGGACCAAATTACCCATTTTTATAAAAATGTGTATTCATTATTTTGTCTGGTATACATTATTCTTGGCAGGTAAATTATTTTAGTTTACCAGACATTGGCAGGTGAGCCAAAGGGATAATTTCAGATAATCTTGGGGGCCAAAAAAAAGTAAGAAGAAAGAAAATAACAGCATAACCAGTACCGTCAACTAAACACCAAAAAGATTGAATTTAGTATTGTGGGAAAAACTACACAAAAAGTGGACTAGTGTAGAGCTGCAACAAGTAATTGATTAATCGATTAGTTGTCATTAACTATTAAATTAATCACCAACTATTTTGATGATCGATTAATCCGTTTGAGGAGTAATAATAATAATAATAATAATAATAATAATAATAATAAAGTCCAAAGTCTCTGGTTTCTTTACTCCTCTATGACAGTAAACTGAATATCTTTGAGTTGTGGACAAAACAAGACATTTGAGGACGTCATCTTGGGCTTTGGGAAGAACTCATCGACATTTTTCACCATCTTCTGATATTTATAGACTAAACAACTAATCGAATAGTCGAGAAACTAATCGACAGATTAATCGACAATGAAAATCATCATTAGTTGCTGCCCCAGACTAGTGTTAACTCACCAGACTAGTGTTAACTCACCAGACTAGTCTTAACTCACCAGACTAGTGTTAACTCACCAGACTAGTGTTAACTCACCAGACTAGTGTTAACTCACCAGACTAGTGTTAACTCACCAGACTAGTCTTAACTCACCAGACTAGTCTTAACTCACCAGACTAGTGTTAACTCACCAGACTAGTGTTAACTCACCAGACTAGTGTTAACTCACCAGACTAGTGTTAACTCACCAGGAAAGACAAACCGCATTCTAGGCTGAATATAACAGGCAGCTATTGGGGAGGATGGGGCATGATTGGAGGGTGATGAGAGTGAGAATGGGAGTTAGATGAACAGCAAGATTTGAGGGGGAAAATCACATCCATCATCCCGCAAAAACCTATAGCTTACACATCCTATAGCTTACACATCCTATAGCTTACACATCCTATAGCTTACACATCCTATAGCTTACACATTCAACACCCAGAGGCAGAATCCTGCATATCTACATAGACAACAAATTAGTGAGTTAGGACTGTGTTAGAGAGCTGCACCCAGGCAAGCAAGACATAATAGACCCTTTTGATGGGGGCCATTTTTGTGTCGAAAAGGCAGAATAAACACAGGTGCAAGCAAAACACAGTTTTTTTGCTTGCAGCTGTGTTTACCCTGCCTTTTTCGACACAAAATAGCCCCCGTGAGGAGGGTCTATTAGTTCCAATAGTGAATCGATTGATGAGATATTGATCAGGTGTGTGATACTGCGCCAGGGCAGCAGGGGGCAGACCTGGGAAGTGGAAGCGGCTGTCCCGGGAGCCCTGGGGCGAGGGGTTGGGCGGCGGCGTGGCGCTGACACTGGGGGGGTTGCTCTGCGGGAACGGGGCTGGGGAGGAGGGTGTGGAGGAGGTGGCTGACGAGGGGGTACTGCTGTCCAGCTGGTTCAACATGGGGGGGAGCTCCTGGGCAAGGACGCACACACACAGGGGTGAAGTCACAGCAAAACACAGCACCTCTGTATAAAAGCCACAGCAGATCAGAGCTCTCGGTGGAAGGGCACTTGAAGACGTATTCTCTTACCTTTTTGGTTATCGCCTTTGGTAAAGTGCCAAAGTGCAATGGCAGCTCTGCGGTGCGGTCGATCTGATTGTTGATATCCGACGGCACTGATTCTGCCCTGCGGATTCTTGGCACTTAAAAGTCAAAGAAATAAGGTCATTCGGGTCACATGGCACTATGAAGTAGGTTATTGTAGTAATTCAGCATGAGGCAAAACCGATCTTTAGAATAAGCATTTTCTACATTCCTGTTAAAAAGGTACAATTTAACCTATTTATATCCCATAATGAAAATGAATATATCTGTGGGGGGTTGACAGTGTAGTTAACAAAAGTCAACCATTACTTCATCAGGTGATGAGATTTCTGGTTTTCAAAACTCACTTTGTGTGAATTTTGATGTATTCGGTATCGGCTACAAATGATCTAATCAAGCTCATTTATTTCTTCATATAGATTATCTCTAGGGATGGGCATCGAATTTCGAATTTTCGAATAATCGTTGTTATTATCAAGGTCGACTTTTATTATTGAAAGTCGAAATTCGAAAAGAAAAAAAAGTTAAAAAAAAAAAAAAAAAAATTTGTGTGAGTGAAATGTTGCATTGTCTCCCCTGATTCTAAGTATAGTCGAATCGCTTGGTTTGAGCAAGTAAAAAATCCCTTGTATAAGCATTTTAAGCAAGGTTTATGGAAAAATGAATGGCGGATGAAATCCCATGAAGAGGGAGAGGGGGTGACTTTGGCACCCCTTTGGCACTCAGACCTGAGCCTACTAAATATTTAATGAACCACTCGATTGTCAAAACTGTTTTTTATTTTCGAAAATGTCAATGTCATGTAACATGTTCTTTACTTCAGTGGTGCAATGCTTGTTTGAGCTAAAAATCCACAGCAGAAGCTTTTTCTATTAATTAATAAAGCCTTAGACGTAGAATCAGGGGAGACAATGCAACATTTCACTCACCAAAAAAAAAAAAAAAAAAAAAAATACATTTTTAATTTTTTTGACATTTTTATTTTTATTTTCAAAATTCGATTAAAAGTCGACTTTGGCCAGCGAATTTCGAATAGTGTTTTTGCTAGAAATGCCCATCCCTAATTATCTCCAGTGTTGGGAGTAACTAGTTACTAAGTAACTAGTTACTAAGTAACTAGTTACTGTAACTTAACTACTTTTTTCAGTAACTAGTAATCTAACTAATTACTTTTTCAAATTCAGTAACTCAGTTACAGTTACTAAAATAGTAACTGGGCTAGTTACTAGTTACTTTAGGACATGAAAATAACGGACAACTTCAGAGGATTACCCAGTTTCTGATCCTCAGACCTAGTCCGGGGAGAGAGCTGCAGCCAGAGCCCCAGAGGCTAAGGACCTTGATAGGCTATAAGCCTCCCCAATAAGCGAATGTTCAATGCCACACTGTGGCACAGCAACAGTAACATAATGTGTGCATTAATAACAATCGAAGCAGACTTTTAAAAGTAACGCAAAAGTTACTTTCCCTAGTAACTAATTACTTTGAAGTAACTGGTAACTTTAAAGTAATTAAATTACCTTTTGAGAGAAGTAACTAGTAACTGTAACTAATTACCAATTTTCAGTAACTTTCCCAACACTGATTATCTCCCCTGATCGATTTATGATAGCTGATGGAAAATGTATTTGCCGTAAACAAAGCATTGTCCAATCCCTTATGGCAGCGCACCGCATGGTGAGAAAGCAGCCGGGAAACAGTCATGTCCGTTAATTGTAATGTTTGAAATGGAATTCTTAGAACCTAACCTATATCATAAAAACCCTCTCAAGGTAAAAAAATAAATAATACTAATCCCAGAACCACTAGCTGGAGCTGCTGCAGTAATGATGGTAACTATTGCTTACATGGAAGAAATGATATCCGACATGAGAGAGCTTCTTTGGTACACTTGTTGTGGCACTTTAACCTATAGAGGGAGAGATATAAACATACTGATGAGACATTAAGAAATAACAAATACCAAACAGAACAGTACAGTACACTACTGTGTGTTGCTTACAGATACATTACACTACTGCATGTTGCTTACAGATACACTACACTACTGCATGTTGCTTACAGATACACTACACTACTGTATGTTGCTTACAGATACACTACACTACTGTATGTTGCTTACAGATACACTACACTACTGTATGTTGCTTACAGATACACTACACTACTGTATGTTGCTTACAGATACACTACACTACTGTATGTTGCTTACAGATACACTACACTTACTGTATGTTGCTTACAGATACACTACACTACTGTATGTTGCTTACTTGCAGTGTTTGCACTTGACACCGAACATCATGCTCTTGCGACACACTTGGCAGGTCTGGGAAAGCCAAGACTTGGTGGAGAACCTGCAACAGAGCACAAGAAAGAATCGCATGTCTTTACAATAATCCCACCATCAAAGTCCAGGCGACGGGTAAGTCCAGCTAAACTCAGCTTACCTTCTCATTTGCAGAAGATAGTTTCCTGCCTTTTTAGGCAAGTTTATAGTACACATCAAAGTAACAAATGTCAAAAGAGTGATGTACGTTATATGAAAATAGGGTCTTTTAATGTGAAAAAGCATAGATGAAGGCTTTTCTGAAATGATTTGTGTCCTTATCAGTGAGCGCTGATTGCCTTAAGATAATCAGTAACTGGAGGTCATAGTTTAGCACCTTTTGGTACCGACATCAGCAAGAAGCTAAACTGTAACACGAGAAAGCACAGGATCATAAATCACGGTCATATTTTTCTTAACTCGGACTGGGCCGTATTTAAGGTGGGGAACTTTAAGTGGTTTTCTCAACGCATTTATCTGAAACTCACCACAAAATCGCCACCCAGACAGTTTTCACAGGGCAGCTACCTCCCTTAGCCAAACAGTTTCCACAGAGCAGCTACCTCCCTTAGCCAAACAGTTTCCACAGGGCAGCTACCTCCCTTAGCCAAACAGTTTTCACAGGGCAGCTACCTCCCTCAGCCAAACAGTTTCCACAGAGCAGCTACCTCCCTCAGCCAAACAGTTTCCACAGAGCAGCTACCTCCCTTAGCCAAACAGTTTCCATAGAGCAGCTACCTCCCTTAGCCAAACAGTTTTCACAGGGCAGCTACCTCCCTTAGCCAAACAGTTTTCACAGAGCAGCTACCTCCCTTAGCCAAACCGTTTCCACAGGGCAGCTACCTCCCTTAGCCAAACAGTTTTCACAGGGCAGCTACCTCCCTTAGTCAAACAGTTTTCACAGGGCAGCTACCTCCCTTAGCCAAACAGTTTCCACAGAGCAGCTACCTCCCTTAGCCAAACAGTTTCCACAGAGCAGCTACCTCCCTTAGCCAAACAGTTTCCACAGGGCAGCTACCTCCCTTAGCCAAACAGTTTTCACAGGGCAGCTACCTCCCTCAGCCAAACAGTTTTCACAGGGCAGCTACCTCCCTTAGCCAAACAGTTTTCACAGGGCAGCTACCTCCCTCAGCCAAACAGTTTCCACAGGGCAGCTACCTCCCTTAGCCAAACAGTTTTCACAGGGCAGCTACCTCCCTTAGCCAAACAGTTTTCACAGGGCAGCTACCTCCCTTAGTCAAACAGTTTTCACAGGGCAGCTACCTCCCTTAGCCAAACAGTTTTCACAGAGCAGCTACCTCCCTTAGCCAAACAGTTTCCACAGAGCAGCTACCTCCCTTAGCCAAACAGTTTCCACAGGGCAGCTACCTCCCTTAGCCAAACAGTTTTCACAGGGCAGCTACCTCCCTCAGCCAAACAGTTTCCACAGAGCAGCTACCTCCCTCAGCCAAACAGTTTCCACAGAGCAGCTACCTCCCTTAGCCAAACAGTTTCCATAGAGCAGCTACCTCCCTTAGCCAAACAGTTTTCACAGGGCAGCTACCTCCCTTAGCCAAACAGTTTTCACAGAGCAGCTACCTCCCTTAGCCAAACCGTTTCCACAGGGCAGCTACCTCCCTTAGCCAAACAGTTTTTACAGGGCAGCTACCTCCCTTAGCCAAACAGTTTTCACAGGGCAGCTACCTCCCTTAGCCAAACAGTTTTCACAGAGCAGCTACCTCCCTTAGCCAAACAGTTTTCACAGGGCAGCTAGCTCCCTTAGCCAAACAGTTTTCACAGGGCAGCTACCTCCCTTAGCCAAACAGTTTTCACAGAGCAGCTACCTCCCTTAGCCAAACAGTTTTCACAGGGCAGCTACCTCCCTTAGCCAAACAGTTTTCACAGAGCAGCTACCTCCCTTAGCCAAACAGTTTCCACAGGGCAGCTACCTCCCTTAGCCAAACAGTTTTCACAGGGCAGCTACCTCCCTTAGCCAAACAGTTTCCACAGAGCAGCTACCTCCCTTAGCCAAACTGTTTTCACAGAGCAGCTACCTCCCTTAGCCAAACAGTTTTCACAGGGCAGCTACCTCCCTTAGCCAAACAGTTTCCACAGAGCAGCTACCTCCCTCAGCCAAACAGTTTCCACAGGGCAGCTACCTCCCTTAGTAGGGATGTCAATTTTCGGTTAATTTCACTTTCGATTAACCGACGCTAATAATCGATTAACCTATCGGTTAATTCATAATTTTTTAATATTAAAAAAAAAAAAAAAAAAAAAAAAAAAATTTTTTTTTTGTCTATTTACTCAATGAGCTCATGCCCAAACAAGGCGTGTCTATTTAGATGCTGAAATGTTAATGCTTTTTGTGTTAGAATTTCTAACACAAAAAGCATTAACAAGCATTAACAAAAAGCATCAACATTTCAACACAAATTCTTTTTGTGTTAGAATTTCTAACACAAAAAGCATTAACATTTCAGCATCTAAATAGACACGCCTTGTTTGGGCATGAGCTCATTGAGTAAATAGACCAAAAAAAAAAAAAAAATTTTTTTTTTTTTTTTTTTTTTTTTTTTTTTATATTAACTGATAGACCGACAGCAATAACCGAACAACGACGTTAGCGACGGTTAATCGATTAACGGTTAACCGTTGACATCCCTATCCCTTAGCCAAACAGTTTCCACAGGGCAGCTACCTCCCTTAGCCAAACAGTTTCCACAGAGCAGCTACCTCCCTTAGCCAAACAGTTTCCATAGAGCAGCTACCTCCCTTAACTCATTCAGGGCCAATGACGTCTTTGACGTGTTATCAGGAATAGCCCAGAGGGCCAATGACGTGTTTGACGTGTTTTTGTTTTTATGAGTGCAGCGCATAGTTGAAACACTTACCCAGCCTGTGACATAGTTTCGGGTCCCTAACCTCAAACTCAAGCCGACAGCACGTTATCAAACACATACCGCAGTTGTTGTTTGAAATTAGGAAGAAGGTGGAAAGGAAACGCGCTTCCTTGTTGCAGAGGAGAAACGCCATTGAAATGCCCCCTCGCCGCGCTGCAGAGCTGATCGACTTGCTGCACAGCAGCGGACATCGAAACCGCAGTAGTCAAACCCGTGACCAACATGATCGATCCTGGTCCCTGGACCCCGTTCCTATGTGCCAGCCCGAAAGAGACGAGACGGAGTCACAACTGTGTGGAGGAGGAGAAGCTGTTCTCCTGTGTGGAGGAGAAGCTGTTCTCCTCCTCCACACAGCCTCGCCACATAAATGGCTTTCACACAGAGGGCTGCGTGCCCTCCAGTGTTGCTCCTGGCCAATCCCAGCGCCACAGGGCGTGGTTATTGCTTATCCTAAGTGGGGTTAGAAATCTAAAAGGGGGATCGTGTGTGTGTGTGTGTGTGTGTGTGTGTGTGTGTGTGTGTGTCTGTCTGTCTGTCTGTCTGTCTGTCGGTGTGTCTGTCTGTCTGTCTGTCTGTCTGTGTGTCTGTCTGTACACTCACTCACACTGAGCAAACTGTATTGTTGAATGTAAAAAAAGCACTTCATATATATATATATATATATATATATATTTATTTTTTTTGTCATTTGTGTCATAATGAATAATATTTACATGTCTGATGTCAATACAGTTCAAAATAAAAGAATTGAGAGCGAGTTCTGCCTGATATTGTGTGCTGTGTACATAAATGCCATTTTCTGCAATTTCTTTTCTCACAGAGACTTTTTGGCTGAAAACAGGGTGTATATAAATGGCTATAAGTAGAGTACAGAACATGCTAAAAGCTCACTTTTTTTTTCCTGGTGAACCCAGAGACGTACATCTTCATTTTGAGGTATTGCAAATCACTCTGGTGCTAATAGATAATTTACTGTGGGTCTTGAAAGATGACCAACAATTATGAAAATCTTTGGCCTGTGCTAAATATTGGCAGTCCTAAACTGGCCCTGAATGAGTTAAGCCCATGGCACACCAAACGAACATTCTCAAACAAACACAAACAAACACGAACAAACACGAACAAAGACAAATGTTCGTTTGGTGTGCCATAGCTGTCTGTCCTTGTCTGTTGGTGTTTGCTGGTGTTTGTTGGAGAATGTTTGATTGGTGTGCCATGGCCTTTAGCCAAACAGTTTCCACAGGGCAGCTACCTCCCTTAGCCAAACAGTTTCCACAGGGCAGCTACCTCCCTTAGCCAAATGTTGAGGCAAGATGAAAAATGAATAAACACAC
This sequence comes from Poromitra crassiceps, assembly GCF_964638095.1. NCBI lineage: Eukaryota > Metazoa > Chordata > Actinopteri > Beryciformes > Melamphaidae > Poromitra > Poromitra crassiceps. The sequence continues at coordinate 21,812,511 of NC_139642.1, read as the reverse complement.
TGTGTCCAGTAGGATAAACACAGGGCCGGACTGAGCGCTCTGCATAATTCAAATTCCTGGATTCTCGCAAGGCGCCATTCTCACCAGACCGATGCAGGAATTCTGCTGGGGTTTGTGCCAGAGGCCTCCGTTTCAAGCTAGGATCGGCTTCTCTCCGCTTCCAACCCTTTGTCCCAGTTAAAGCCATACTGGGAGTGAACGAGGATAACCACAATACACGTGGTGGAATGTGAATAGGCTGAAAAACATTTTAAACTCCAGATGAGTACTCACACAGAGCAGGCCTGTACTCTAGATGAGTACTCACACACAGAGCAGGCGTGTACTCTAGATGAGTACTCACACAGAGCAGGCCTGTACTCTAGATGAGTACTCACACAGAGCAGGCCTGTACTCTAGATGAGTACTCACCCAGAGCAGGCGTGTAGTGATGAGTACTCACACAGAGCAGGCGTGTAGTGATGAGTACTCACACAGAGCAGGCGTGTACTGATGAGTACTCACCCAGAGCAGGCGTGTACTGATGAGTACTCACACAGAGCAGGCATGTACTGATGAGTACTCACACAGAGCAGGCATGTACTGATGAGTACTCACACAGAGCAGGCCTGTACTCTAGATGAGTACTCACCCAGAGCAGGCGTGTAGTGATGAGTACTCACACAGAGCAGGCGTGTAGTGATGAGTACTCACACAGAGCAGGCGTGTACTGATGAGTACTCACCCAGAGCAGGCGTGTACTGATGAGTACTCACACAGAGCAGGCATGTACTGATGAGTACTCACACAGAGCAGGCATGTACTGATGAGTACTCACACAGAGCAGGCGTGTACTCTAGATGAGTACTCACACAGAGCAGGCGTGTACTGATGAGTACTCACACAGAGCAGGCGTGTAGTGATGAGTACTCACACAGAGCAGGCATGTACTGATGAGTACTCACACAGAGCAGGCATGTACTGATGAGTACTCACACAGAGCAGGCCTGTACTCTAGATGAGTACTCACACAGAGCAGGCGTGTACTGATGAGTACTCACACAGAGCAGGCGTGTACTGATGAGTACTCACACAGAGCAGGCATGTACTGATGAGTACTCGCACAGAGCAGGCATGTACTGATGAGTACTCACACAGAGCAGGCGTGTACTCTAGATGAGTACTCACACAGAGCAGGCATGTACTGATGAGTACTCACACAGAGCAGTACTGTAGATGGACAGAATGGTAATTCCAATTCAAATCAGGGCGGTAAGAGCAGTTGGGCTAGCTTCCGCATAAACTGACAAACGCTGAGATGAGAGCTAATAGCTAATGTTAAGTAGAAGAGCTAGTGGGAGAGAAGTGTACAGTCTTTGAGCAATGCTACGTTACCCTTGTCGCTAAGGTTTTGCTTTCAGTTGAGTTTTCACCGTTTGCTGACAGACTCGTCTCCACAGTTCTCAAGCAACGTTACGGCCTTAATGCCCAGACTTGTGTTGTCACCATAGCAATTAACCCTTACAATTCCATCGTCACCATTTTATGTTGTAGCCAAATGACCATGGAAAACAGTGGAAAGGACCATTCTGCGCGTTCTGTGGCGCAGTCATTTGACTACAAAACACATGGATTTTACAGCACGAGATGTTTGGAGATGGACATTTTCAGATTTTGCTGGAGCTGTAAAATGACTTCAATAGTTTGTTAGGAGGATGAGATGGGACTCAAGGGGCTCAGTAAATAATGACTGCATTTTCATTTTGGGGCGATCCATTCCTTTAAGAATGGCTCATATCACTGGAATGGCCCAAAGTTCCAGGAAATCTTCTTTCTCTTGCATGTGCTCTGTCACCATGTGCTCAGACTGTGAGCAACACAATCCCCAGGTCACCAGAAGACCATTCGTTTCCTACAGAGCTGAGTGACCACTGACCGGGGACACTCAGAACGGGATGGTGTGTGTGGACGCCGGTCAACAAGCTTGTCGGCCAAGAAAAATTGACCACAGCTGAACTTTTCCCGGTAACTGGCTGGCAACAGCCAATCAGAGCTCTGCAATTCATTGTTTTCCTTCTGATGTGACCTTGCTTCATGAACAATAGAGAGGCAAAGGGGAACGTCACTTCCTGCTTCAGCACTGTACCAGAGATGTTCTTCGGCAATTTATTTTCCCATAGACATTTCGTAAAATGCTTATAAAATAGTTGTACTTGGTCAAACCAAACGCTTCAGCTATATAAATATAAATAATGCAAAACATTTAGGCGAAATTTTGGCGAGGCCATTTTCAAAGGGGTCCAAATCTGAAATGTGGGTGACGCGAGGCTAGTGAGGATACCACTGTACGAGAGGATAGATTGTCCACTCGTGATAACGGCGATAGCAGCAACCCACCTGTGTGTTACAGCCAGGCCGATGTCTCGCCTCATCGTCTGAGGGGAGCTCCTGTGGATGGCCAGATGATCTGATGGAGAAGGTGAGAGAAGATGTGAGATGGCCAGAGAGACAGCAGCACTAAACAAAGGCAAGAAACAGGACCAGAAAGCAGGGTGAGTATCTGTTATCTGGTGGCGACTCACTCTCCAGCAGGGTGGGTGTGGCAGGCAGCATGTAGGGGGTGGTGCCTGGGACCGGGCCCGGCGTCCGGGCAGACAGCAGCGGTGAGCGCATGGCCGGGTCCTCGTAGCCGTTCCCATAGCCATTGATCTGAAGATTAGCCAGCAGCTTGTTCTTCTTACCAGCCCTGCAGAGAAATACATATAGAATTGAAGGTCTGAAGGTAGAACTAGTGTCCAGTGTTACACCTCCATGATAATTTGTAGTATTTACCATGTGAAAGCTGAGGTGAACGCTATTTTATAGTTTTACCATCTGAACGCTGGTGGAAATTGTTATCTACCATATTTATGTCCAAATGACATGAATGCAGAATTAGGGCATGTGTCCAGAATAGTGTTTGTTTTCTGAGCACCAGAGCCAGACGCACGAAAGGTGGCCGCTCCTGAAAAGCACTGCAGCTCTCCAGCCGATTTTTCCATCAGAGCGGAGCGCTTTCAAAAGTTGAGAAATGTTCAACTTTTCAGAAAACCGTGAATGGCTTTTACAGTGAATCTCTTTTCCAGCCAACCAATCACGATGACAGAGACGCTGGCCGTTTCCCATAGCAACAACAAACATGGAGAAAGTGAGAGTGCCGGTGGAGAAATAGGACGTTACGATCAGTTTAATTGATGTTATTGTACCAGCGATTTAAAGGCAGTATGGATTATACCAGACATGTATTGAAAATATCTGGTAAGCTTATTCCACGAAGAAGGAAGTAGAGCGCGTACATCAGCTCAGTGGGTCAGGTGCAGGACAAATAACCGATGAACTTGAAAAATAAAGTAATGTCCGCACACTGACTATACCCCCCAGTGAAGATCGTAAGATCATCAACGTCAACAAACTGACCGGGAGTATAGTCAGTGTGCGGACATGACTGTATTTGTCGAGATGGTTCCACAACGCTGCTCTGCTAGAAGAGCTAACCAGCTGGTCCTACGGAGCTAGTAACGGGTTAGGTGACTGGTCAGGTGACGTTGCTGTGATCTGCTTTTTATTTCTCCTCACAAGAAAGCGCTCCAGGCGACTCTTTCTCCATCAACAGAAACACAGAAACACAACGTGATCCGGTCACACACATGCGTTTCCTCCTCACACACACTTGTTGGTTGCAGCAGCGGGCTCCTCGATGCGGTTGGCCAGCTGAGACTCCTGGCTCTTGCTCCGCGTCAGCGTGATGTTGGGGAAGAGCTGCAGCAGCTTGCGGGAGGGCGGCGGCGGCGTGTGGGCGAGCTTGGCGGCGCGTCTCTTGGAGGGCGGGGTGAAGGTGGGCGTCAGGGAGAAGGCGTCGGCCATTTCCTCGGCGGAGATGTACGACGGCCTGTGCTCGTCCAGACAGGGCACCACCGATATGGAGATGGAGCGGCCGTGGGCGGTGCAGGTGGTGGTGGGGGGCCGGGGGGCGGGGGAGGGGCTGCCGTGGGAGGCCGCCGGGCACGGGGGTGGCTTGATGGGGGGTAAGACGTCGCTGTGCTGGGGCTCAGTGCTCCAGGACCCTGTGTCCTCCCTGGGGGCGCCACCTAGAGTGAAAAGACAACATTAACAAATAAAGTAGGGATGCTTGTGATACTTATGATACGATGTGATACTTATTTAGTGACACAAAATGTCTGACTGTGCAGAATTCCGTTTATTTCTGAGCCACAAATCTTTCTAGCGATGGCACTGACTTGCTAGAATGTAAACAACTATTTCATGTTGTATTAAATGTCATGACGTCTTGTGAAATTGTGATGGTCTCATGTGTGCTTACTACAGCAGAATAAAATGCAGCTAATATAAAATATAGAGCTGATTTTTCTTCCTCTTCTGAATAATCCTTCCTTATGAGCAGGGCAGTCACCTGTCTCAGTAGCGCTCTTCAGACAGGAGAGGGCGGCGGTGAGGCGAGAGCGCTCCTCTGAGTTGGATCCCAGGCGTCTCATGGTGTCCTGCAGCTCAGAGCTGGGCATCTGCAGCAACACGTCCACAGACAGCTTCCCTGTTACAGCCTGCAGCACAGAGGAGCAGGGATTATCTAACATCAGTGATGTCATAGACATTGTGACATCATCAGCGATGTCAGAAAACGCACACTGTGGAGTCTCAGTGAGGTGCTGGTGACAGGGACAAATCCAATGAAAAGCAATAAACCACACACTTTTTTTGCATCTAAATGCAAAGTTTACAATTTAATGGACAACGTTTCGGCCTGGTGGCCTTTGTCAAGTCATGTACAAAGTGAAAGACACAACCTAAACAGAAAAGATACACCTGTGAACACCTGTAGCCTCGTACAAAATGTATTTAAACAAAGTGCAGCCCAGTGGAGGAGGAGAGGAGTGCAGCCCACTGGAGGAGGAGAGGAGGAGAGGAGTGCAGGCCACTGGAGGAGGAGAGGAGGAGAGGAGTGCAGGCCACTGGAGGAGGAGAGGAGGAGAGGAGTGCAGGCCACTGGAGGAGGAGAGGAGGAGAGGAGTGCAGGCCACTGGAGGAGGAGAGGAGGAGAGGAGTGCAGGCCACTGTAGGAGGAGAGGAGTGCAGGCCACTGGAGGAGGAGAGGAGTGCAGGCCACTGTAGGAGGAGAGGAGTGCAGGCCACTGGAGGAGGAGAGGAACGTATTCTGTGAAAAGCTTGATCAAATTTGTTTCCATTGTTTGTAACTGCTCCAATGTTTTGGGTTATGTGTGCTTGGACCCCAGGAAGAGTAGTCTTTCACTTCGGTGTAGACTAATGGGGATCCTTATAATAAACAATAAACAATCAAATAAACAGCTGACAGCCTGAACATGCTGACTCACACTTTATTTCATTAGGGCTAATGCATGCTGTAACAGAAGGCACAGACCTACTGACTGACTGACTGACTGACTGACTGACTCTTCTCAGTGGTGTGATCCTGTTCTGTGGATTTATGCTGCCTTGTCAAAAGATGCTCCTGCTACCTTCTCTGTAAAGGGGAGACTCGTGGGTCCACAGAACCCGTTCTCATTCAGATATGTTCAGGTGAGCTCGAGGGACCCCTTTGAAAATGGCCATGCCAGTTTTTGCCTTGCCAAAATCTAGCCTAAATTTGGAGCGTTTAGCCCCCTTCCAATCCCGACAAGCTCGTATGGCCTCTAGCATCTGTCACTAGAGCTTTCTGCAGCACTACCTGCTGGGAGCAACACTACCTGCTGGGAGCAACACTACCCGCTGGGAGCAGCACTACCCGCTGGGAGCAGCACTACTCGCTGGGAGCAACACTACCCGCTGGGAGCAACACTACCCGCTGGGAGCAACACTACCCGCTGGGAGCAACACTACCCGCTGGGAGCAACACTACCCGCTGGGAGCAGCACTACCCGCTGGGAGCAACACTACCCGCTGGGAGCAGCACTACTCGCTGGGAGCAACACTACCCGCTGGGAGCAACACTACTCGCTGGGAGCAACACTACCCGCTGGGAGCAGCACTACCCGCTGGGAGCAACACTACCCGCTGGGAGCAACACTACCCGCTGGGAGCAGCACTACCCGCTGGGAGCAGCACTACTCGCTGGGAGCAACACTACCCGCTGGGAGCAACACTACCCGCTGGGAGCAACACTACCCGCTGGGAGCAACACTACCCGCTGGGAGCAACACTACCCGCTGGGAGCAGCACTACCCGCTGGGAGCAACACTACCCGCTGGGAGCAGCACTACTCGCTGGGAGCAACACTACCCGCTGGGAGCAACACTACTCGCTGGGAGCAACACTACCCGCTGGGAGCAGCACTACCCGCTGGGAGCAACACTACCCGCTGGGAGCAACACTACCCGCTGGGAGCAGCACTACCCGCTGGGAGCAGCACTACTCGCTGGGAGCAGTCGCTGGGAGCAGCACTACCCTCTGGGAGCAGCACTACTCGCTGGGAGCAGCTAGTAAAAAGACACTCCCGTTACTATCTTTTAAGATTAGTGTTGCTATAGGACGAATCAGCGTGACGTCACTTGCCACCCAGAAATGCAGAACCCCGCGGCAGTTATTTGTATGAGTTGTGCCAAACAAACGTTAATATCTCAAAAACTATACATCACATCGCTTATATTTTGACATTCTGAGTGAGAGCAGAAGTAGCTCAAGAGTTTGATGTATTATGCATGTTGTGTTAAAGTTGTGTGAACTGTCGCAGTTTTTAAAATGTAAACAGAGTCAAGCCGGCTAGAGTCAGACACTCGAGCCTCCCAAAGCTCACGCTCCATAGGGTTCCATTGCCGTTGCCACCCAGTGACACGGTTTGTTTACCAAAATGCTGCTCGGCTGATCCCTCGTATTCTCACCTACACTGTTAACACTGCTGTATTTAAGCAACATCACTGGAGAGGGAGTGCTGTTGTTGGCTAATATCGTCACGGCTGTGATTTGCTCATCGAAGATAATCGGCAATAGTCGGCAATACTCAGTCTCCCGATAATATCCGGGAGACTATGAGTAATATGTTCCTTTTGTATAAAGATAAATGCTCTGTTGATTTATGGTATAAACCAAAGCTAAGAACCTACCGTCTCATAAAAGACAGTTACTGTGTAGAGCCTTATGTAAAGTTTGATTTGTGCACAGTTACGATCTGGAACTCTGCCCTTGGCACTGGAGACTGGTAGGTTTAACGCTACCCCTGAAGAAGACAGACTCTCAGACTCTCAGTTTGCTTTGTGAATTGTGTGGAATTGAGAACAAGATTCATTTTCTATTCCATTGTACAGCTTATGATGTTACAAGAGAGATCCTTTTCAGTCAAATGTCCTCCATTTATGTCGATTTTTTTTTAGATGGATGATGATGATGATGATAAACTTGAGTTGTGTTTCAGGAAAGGGAGCTTCTTTGTAGGACATTGTATTTTCCAGGCCTGGGAGCAAACGCAGAATGTTCTGTTCAGAAGGTAATGATCTGTTTTGTTGTTTGAGGAGTATATTGTACTGTAATTTAGTTGTATTTTTAGAGTGCTGCTAGCTTACCGGTATGTTCTACTGTATATCTTGTGTGTCTTGTAAACCCCTGTGGGCTGGGCACTGTTAAGCGCATGACACAATGAATACAAAAAAAATAAAAATAAAATATATATATATATATATATAATCATGTCATTCTACATTTACATTTTAAGCATCTAGTCGTATTCAGAGCCAGGGTCGTCATGCAAGCTAAAGTTCTGAGGGGCTGACCTACTGACCTAAGGTCTGAATAGATCTGCAATGTAATGAAATGTCCGCATCAAGCAGACTAGGGTTTGACTGATATGGGGTTTTGAAGGTAGATCCATGAGGCTTGTGAAGTGAAAATAGGTTACGTCAGCTCAGTGTTAAAGGAGAACTTACCCCCAAAACACTTTTTTCAGCTTTTAACCACAGCTTTTAACCACAGAACAACAGAACCACCAGCTTTTAATCACTTTGGGGGTGATGTGTGAAGAATGGTGGTCAAAATTTCCACATTTGTGACCAAACTGTTGCCATTTTACCATTTGTATCATTTTTCAGCAGCATACCTGGCATAAGCGCCCTCTATGGGTGGAACACTGCTTTTTATTTGGTACATCCTGACGTCACGGTGGGTTTAGCACGTGCATCTGGTGCATCTCCAAAGTCTATACAACTAGGCAAGATGGAAAAACCTCACTTAGTATCAGGCTCCAGAGGGCTTTAACTGAAGTTAA
>NC_139642.1:21791766-21799266 GCF_964638095.1 Poromitra crassiceps | reverse complement strand
CTCCAGTTGATTGCGAGGAGTCTTTCTGCGTATCAAAGCATCTTAGCAGCGAGCATACCGGTGACGGAGATAAGCAGGGAAGCGGCTCATGCACTCACCCTCTTGACGTTTCCTGAAGACAGACAGCAGCTATAGAAACCTCAGGTCTAATCAGTGTTGCACTCCACCCTATTTACCTAGAAATCCTCCGCTTCCTCTGCACGCTTTTCCTCCCCCACAGTAGCATTTCCCTGCACTGTGCAATGCAACGCATATGACACTGAGGTGGTGAGGAGGAGGTTAGGGGGAGAGAGGACAGAGAGAGAGAGAGAGAGAGCATGGGGGTGGAGGGGGGGGGGGGGGCATAGAGAGCCTGGGGGTGGAGGGGGGACATAGCCTGGGGGTGGAGGGGGGGGGGGGACATAGAGAGCCTGGGGGTGGAGGGAGGACATAGCCCCGGGGTGGAGGGGGGCACATAGACAGCCTGGGGTGGAGGGGGGGGGGGGCATAGAGAGCCTGGGGGTGGAGGGGGGCACATAGACAGCCTGGGGTGGAGGGGGGGGGGGGCATAGAGAGCCTGGGGGTGGAGGGAGGACATAGCCTGGGGGTGGAGGGGGGACATAGCCTGGGGGTGGAGGGGGGCATAGAGAGCCTGGGGGTGGAGGGGGACATAGAGAGCCTGGGGGTGGAGGGGGGACATAGAGAGCCTGGGGGTGGAAGGGGGGCATAGAGACCCTGGGGGTGGAGGGGGGCATAGAGAGCCTGGGGGTGGAGGGGGGGACATAGAGAGCCTGGGGGTGGAGGGGGGGGGGCATAGAGAGCCTGGGGGTGGAGGGGGGGCATGTCTCCCATTAGCTGACAGGAAACAAGGGTTTTGCTGAGCGACCATTTCATTAAACCACGCCCCCTCCTTAACACTGGCTTGTTACTCGGCCTGAGCTGAGATTGCAGCAGTGCTGATTCACTCATACAACAACAACACTGACTAATGTGAAATCCCCAGCATTCGATTCCAGAGTAATGCAGAAAGATGTCTGTACTGACTCAATGTCACAGAACAAAAGCAGATTTTACCTTCATAGAAATGTGGACAATCACCAAGCTTGCTTAAAGGGGATGTCTGGCGACTTGTTGACCCCACAGAGAATAAGAATATTGGCTGTGGAGTCAGCTGTCAGGTGAGATGGCTGCTCACAATGAATCATCAGGGTTTGTCAGCTCAGATTGTAAACAGTCAGTTTGGTAGAAGAACATCTGAGTGCAAATGTGCTGCTGCTGCTTTCTGAGCTGTGGATAGAAATATGTTGGTTGGTCTACATATCATTTTCATAGACTTGCTTTAATATTTTGACACACCCTGTTTGGACTCATCGTTAGGTCGGCGATTTCCTTGCTTCTGTACTTGCGTTCGCGGTGGTATCCTGCGTCCATTTGGCACATTGGTCGTGCTGCACGTCCAAATGAACACGGGTCCAAACGGGCGCAGGATACGCAAGGCTAACCTGACGCTGCCAGATGGACGGTATAGCTCCACATAGGTTTCACTAAACCAGTCGATCTGGGTTTGAAGTCACCAGACCCGCTGACGGAGGCGGGCACTTTGTCCAAGCTACTTGGCAGGTGATTGGATGACCCATCTGTCTATCACCGCTGGTGGGTGTTAACTTCAACCAATCAGATCGCGGAAGGTGCCTGTGGATGATCTCCGTGGTATTCATTGATTGAGTCCTCGCGGTCGTAAAGTCACCTTCGAAGCATTTAGTTAGATTATAACGAACTAGTTGTGTGGCTTAGCCTTCCCAAATGTTGAGGGTCGTTTTTTAGAATTTAATACATAGAATTGGGAACGTTACATTCAATTTCATTCACTGCCTGTCACTTCCGCGGCGGCAGCCATGCTGATGAGTGAAAAGAACTACAAAGACCATGTACCCACTACTTGCCCAGACGAGCCAGAGCCCGCCTACGGCCGCCGCTGATTCGTCGAGCCGGCATGGCTCGACCAATCATCTTACCTGCCTGTGCAGGTCCAGACCGTCACGGAGAACCAAATGCAATGTGAGTTCACGTGACGGGCGGTTTACCAGGCTAACGCAAGGCAGCCATCATGCGCAACCGAACGCGTAGTTCAAAGCAAGTATATCTCCGGCCAAAGATGGGAAAAGTACACACATTCTTTACTTAAGTACAAGTACAGTTACAGCAAATTCGGCCCAGGACCACGTACGTCATGTAGCAACCAGGCGACCTCATGCAACTCAAGACCATTGGAGGAAACAGCCCAGGTTTGGTAGGTTTAAAGATGTTTTCAATATCTTCCATCTCTGGCAGATGTTCAGCTGTGTAACACTGGAACAGAACCATCACCAAGGCAACGACAGAACATACGCAGAACTTCTCAACAGAATCCATTTCAGAGGAAAAACATGAGGACCTTCTTAACTCATTGAGTGCCAAGGACGAGTATGTTCGTCAATTCAGATACTAACGTAGAGTGCCAAGGACGAGTATGTTCGTCAATTGCGTTTTTTGACGGTGGGACGTGGATCAAAGCCTCAGGCATCTCCTGTACAAATATTGTAGCTATTGAAGGTGTATAACCTATTTTACGGACTCATTAGGTGGCGAAAGTGCTCTCCAGATTAGAGAAAGGTCAGGAAAAACAGCAGGAAAAAGCCCCGTGATGAAAGAGAAACCGCTCATGCTGCAGCCAGAGCCATATAGATTGCTCTGTCTGGAGCTGACGTTGGCTGCGAACAGCAGTCAATCCGCGCCCACAACTCAGCCCCTCTGCCTCTGTCTGTCTGTCTGTCTGCATAGTTTCTCCACACGATTAGCCACCAGAAAAGCAGCACCCGACGCCGAAGGGCCAAATCATTCTCAGCAGTCCGGTTTGGCTTTTCCGTGTCGCGCTGGGAGCCGGCGCACAAAAACGGAGCACTCCGAAAATAGACTGGGTGCGTGTTAGGCTGTGTGTTAGTGTGGGGAGGAGTTTGCAGCTGAGGGGGGGAGAGGGGGGTGGGGCACGCAGGGCACCACACAACTACACCACGTCACTACATCAGAAAATATTATCTTCAAAGTCAGTGAATGTGCTTGAAATGCTCCATTTCACAAAAGGCGGAATATCTCAGCTTCTAATTTGAAACGCATGTTTTTGCTCAAAACAACCTATCTTCTCCGGCTCATAACTAAAGAACGGAAAATGGTATCAATAAACTTTTTTTTGCTGATGATACAATAGAGTCAGCTCGTTCTTTGTGCGTGTTCGGTGTTTACATTATATCACACAATATTCTGTGGGCCTCGAGAAATCACTGAAAACGCTTTGAAACTCTGGCACTGGGAGCGTCCGTTCTCCAAAAGTGGCTGGCACTCAATGATGAAGACTTGGCACTCTTACAGTCAAGAGTCAAAAGACCTGACAAGGATGAAACCATATTTGGCATGACATCATCACTGATGACATCACTGATGACATCATCACTGATATCCGTTCCTGACTGAATGAATGAATGACTGGGGGGGATTCGGGGGGAGGATGTTTGGGGAGGTTTTTGGAACCAGACGATGGCTTCCGCCCCAGGGCTGAAATCTCTATTAATGGAGGACCCCTTCACAGAGGTGGAGGCACGGTGCTCAGGAGGGATGAGGAGCGGAGGAACATGAGACGAGGCGCAACAGCCAAGATTGAGGAGGGGTGAGAAACACCAGAAACTTGAAAGAAGACGAAGAACCAGGTCAAGATTGAGACCATCCAACTGTGAGAAGCAGCAATGTAGACAAGCAATGTTATATTTCTTCTACCTTCTTCTATGTATTCCATACAAACTGATGTTGACGCTTCCATAAAGATCAAACACATTACTTCCTGTGCAGCAAAGGATTTCTCCCGGGAGGAAGCCCTCTTTAGAACAGCAAATGTGAAATTACACTATTACGTTACATGAATATTTCCGCAGTAGAAAATATCAAAATGGAGTAAATGTATTTATGTGGAGAAATGAGAAGATTATTACTTCATACTGAGCAAAAACACTCATCAGCTTCTTGCTACCACTGATTATCACAACAGCCATATATGTAAATGCCTATCATGTATTTAAATGGTTTGATTTGTCTGGTTATATTAAGCTCATATTCCCTCACATGCACGCACGCGCGCGCGCGCGCGCGCGCACGCACGCACGCACACACACACACACACACACACACACACACACACACACACACACACACACACTTATAGTGGCTGACAAATGTGCCCTGCTCAGAGGTGGTCAACAGAAACTGTCAGCAACCACTGCCACTTATTATAGTGTGTTTGAGTGTCCAAAGCATTCCTGCTGTGTGACTCACAGTGTGGATGGAGACATGATTATGACCATTGTTGCTGGCCAGCAGTCCCTCAGGAAGAAAGGACTGCTAGGTAGGGACTGAGTGAGGCCAGGACTCCCTCAGGAAGAAAGGACTGCTAGGTAGGGACTGAGTGAGGCCAGGACTCCCTCAGGAAGAAAGGACTGCTAGGTAGGGACTGAGTGAGGCCAGGACTCCCTCAGGAAGAAAGGACTGCTAGGTAGGGACCGAGTGAGGCCAGGACTCCCTCAGGAAGAAATGACTGCTAGGTAGGGACTGAGTGAGGCCAGGACTCCCTCAGGAAGAAAGGAAAGGACTGCTAGGTAGGGACTGAGTGAGGCCAGGACTCCCTCAGGAAGAAAGGAAAGGACTGCTAGGTAGGGACTGAGTGAGGCCAGGACTCCCTCAGGAAGAAATGACTGCTAGGTAGGGACTGAGTGAGGCCAGGACTCCCTCAGGAAGAAAGGAAAGGACTGCTAGGTAGGGACTGAGTGAGGCCAGGACTCCCTCAGGAAGAAAGGAAAGGACTGCTAGGTAGGGACTGAGTGAGGCCAGGACTCCCTCAGGAAGAAATGACTGCTAGGTAGGGACTGAGTGAGGCCAGGACTCCCTCAGGAAGAAAGGAAAGGACTGCTAGGTAGGGACTGAGTGAGGCCAGGACTCCCTCAGGAAGAAAGGAAAGGACTGCTAGGTAGGGACCGAGTGAGGCCAGGACTCCCTCAGGAAGAAAGGAAAGGACTGCTAGGTAGGGACCGAGTGAGGCCAGGACTCCCTCAGGAAGAAAGGAAAGGACTGCTAGGTAGGGACCGAGTGAGGCCAGGACTCCCTCAGGAAGAAAGGAAAGGACTGCTAGGTAGGGACCGAGTGAGGCCAGGACTCCCTCAGGAAGAAAGGAAAGGACTGCTAGGTAGGGACCGAGTGAGGCCAGGACTCCCTCAGGAAGAAAGGAAAGGACTGCTAGGTAGGGACTGAGTGAGGCCAGGACTCCCTCAGGAAGAAAGGAAAGGACTGCTAGGTAGGGACCGAGTGAGGCCAGGACTCCCTCAGGAAGAAAGGACTGCTAGGTAGGGACTGAGTGAGGCCAGGACTCCCTCAGGAAGAAAGGACTGCTAGGTAGGGACTGAGTGAGGCCAGGACTCCCTCAGGAAGAAAGGACTGCTAGGTAGGGACTGAGTGAGGCCAGGACTCCCTCAGGAAGAAAGGACTGCTAGGTAGGGACTGAGTGAGGCCAGGACTCCCTCAGGAAGAAAGGACTGCTAGGTAGGGACTGAGTGAGGCCATGACTCCCTCAGGAAGAAAGGACTGCTAGGTAGGGACTGAGTGAGGCCAGGAGTCCCTCAGGAAGAAAGGACTGCTAGGTAGGGACTGAGTGAGGCCAGGAGTCCCTCGGGAAGAAAGACTGCTAGGTAGGGACCGAGTGAGGCCAGGAGTCCCTCAGGAAGAAAGGACTGCTAGGTAGGGACTGAGTGAGACCAGGGCCCCGTTCCAATACCCATACTTCCATACTATTTAGTAGGCAAAAAAAGATTTAGTATGTCCCAAATTAATACATAGTATGTCAGATGCAGTATGCCAAGAGTACCAGGATGTTGTACTACATCAGCTCCTATTTCAGAGTATGCATCGATGCATGCTGCACCAGGCAAACTTCCCCACAATCCTTTGCGCAGCAGGAAGTTATGTCTTCTTCTTCTCCTTCTAATGTTTTATGGCGGTTGGCAAACAACTTTCTGTGCATTACCGCCACCTACTGGAGTTACGTCGCACTGACTGAGCTGCGTGTTCATGAATGAGATAATTAACTTTAAGAAAGCCTTGAAATATAATAAAACCAAACAAGCATGGTGTGTACCAAAACATGCATATCTTGATTCCTGTTTAGAACTCTGACTTAATGTTTTTGCTTTATTTATTTTATTTTGTTTATTTGATTGTCTGTTCCAATTTTGTAAATGTTTAGTCTGAATTTTTTGTATAATGTACTGTTTGTTACTGCCAGACTTTGTTTATTGAATAAAAAAAATTAAAAATAAAAAATAAAACTCAAATGTGGCGCTGCGGACGTCGGCGGAAGTGAGCAAGAGGTCGGAGTTCAGGAAGCTCATGTGACGACAGATGTAGTGTGTCCCAATAGTATGCATTTTGCATGCATGCTGCACACTACAATCCATACTTTGTGAGGGCAGCGGCAGTACATACTACAAGAAAGAAGTACAAGTATGGGTATTGGAACGGGGCCCAGGACCCCCTCAGGAAGAAAGGACTCCTAGGTAGGGACCGAGTGAGGCCAGGACTCCCTCAGGAAGAAAGGACTGCTAGGGACCGAGTGAGGCCAGGGCTCCCTCGGGAAGAAAGGACTGCTAGGGACCGAGTGAGGCCAGGAGTCCCTCAGGAAGAAAGGACTGCTAGGTAGGGACCGAGTGAGGCCAGGACTCCCTCAGGAAGAAAGGACTGCTAGGTAGGGACCGAGTGAGGCCAGGACTCCCTCAGGAAGAAAGGACTGCTAGGTAGGGACCGAGTGAGGCCAGGACTCTCTCAGGAAGAAAGGACTGCTAGGTAGGGACTGAGTGAGACCAGGACTCCCTCAGGAAGAAAGGACTGCTAGGGACCGAGTGAAGCCAGGACTCCCTCGGGAAGAAAGGACTGCTAGGTAGGGACCGAGTGAGGCCAGGACTCCCTCAGGAAGAAAGGACTGCTAGGGACCGAGTGAGGCCAGGACTCCCTCAGGAAGAAAGGACTGCTAGGGACCGAGTGAGGCCAGGACTCCCTCAGGAAGAAAGGACTGCTAGGGACCGAGTGAGGCCAGGACTCCCTCAGGAAGAAAGGACTGCTAGGGACCGAGTGAAGCCAGGACTCCCTCAGGAAGAAAGGACTGCTAGGGACCGAGTGAAGCCAGGACTCCCTCGTCAGCTTGAAGAGCGTCGCAGGGGAGTCCCCAGCAAAATGATTAAATTGTGTGATTTCAGTAAGATTTCAATGACAAGAAGTTAGCCCAAGGAGAGAATGTAGTGCAGTGATACTCAACTTGCGGCCCGCGGGCCACATGCAGCCCGCGGGCGCCCCCTGTGTGGCCCGCGATGGAATTGCAAAAAAAAAAACTGTGCACCTGAACGCAACATGCAAGATACCCGCTGAATAAGTGTGCAAATGTTCATGTCATTCTGA
>NC_139642.1:21701766-21786766 GCF_964638095.1 Poromitra crassiceps | reverse complement strand
AGAAACTGTTTATTATCAGGTTTCTAGAGTTACCTGATTATCAAGTGGTCATGTAAACAGCATAAACCAATATATTTTACTGGATAAAGGCCGTTTTCAGTTTATGAGAAAACCGATAAAAACACACCTAGGTTTCTCCTAAATCATCAGGTGTATTCATTGCAGTCAATGTCCACTCACAGACTTTGAGGTGAGTCCCCGCTAGTTACCAAAGTGCAGGTAAACATGGAAATCAGATTATTGCCAGTTACCTGAGTATTCTCAGTTATGGGTTTATTGTGTGCATGTAAACGCACTCAATGGAGCTGGTGGTGGACTTCTATAATGTCAAGGAAGGAGCCTCCAACTCCTGTCTGGCTTCTGCTATGGCCAAGGCCACTCCAAGGACTCCACGGACACCAAGAGCTTTTTGGAACCATCAAGTTGAGCCACAGTGTGACAGCAAAATGCTGAATTCTGAAAGGATGTGTGTGACCACACCTCTGAAGGACACTAAATCCATCACTGACTCTTCCTTCCAAGACAGGGTTTGAGGTCAGTGACAACCAAGCACTCATTGTGATATCCAACACTTTGGACCAGCACATCTCCAGGTCCATCTGGACTCTACAGTATGTTTGACCTTCACGTTTCATACAGACTTCAAAAAGCACATCAGAACAAAAGCACACCTGCCACTCCTTCCATCTGGACACCTGACTGACATATTAATGAGAGATGGAAACTCATTGGTTGAATAAATACACGGCATGCGATTGGCACGATCGGTTCGATTTCATTGTGGAACAGTACAAAAGTGGCTCTGAACATCCTGAAATGTTGTCGGTTACATATCTGTCCACCACAACCTCCCAGAAATGTCATACATGTTGTTTCTAACATGCCTACGTCTTCATTGGGGTCGTTTGACCATTAGTTGGCCAATTAGAATATTGCCACGTCCTTTTTTTTGTGCAACATTTCAAAAGTTTGCTTAAAATTGAGCTGGATGGAAACCAGGCTACTGTACTGTCTCCTTCACCCAGCACGGTTTGTCAGATCTCAGATGACGGCTCTATTTAAAGCTTGAGTTGCCATTCAGACAAATATGCAAAAGTGGTTCAGCTGGATCTTAAACTGCTGAAGAAATAAAACGCCACCCATTGTTCTCCTGTTTTAATCCAAATTATTTGGAGTAGGTTGTGTGTGAGAACATGAGAGCAAAATACTTCAATACAAATTCATGGTCCCTGAACATTCGTGTTAAATGAAGTGCCTGAAATAATAAAACAAAATTATCAAGCAAGATGATTGCCACGATCATAGTCATGATGATGACTATGATTTAAATTTAAAAACAACTTTATTGAAAATCTAAATTGTGCCTCTGCATGTACAGGATTCCAGAATGCTCTAGTCCAACTTTACAGTTGGAATATTTTTGGTACATACAGGTACATAAATCAATGAAATCCCTGTTTCACAGTATAGAGTTGTTGCAGCCTTACTTCTTAAGGTCCTTACACACCGGGAGCGTTTTTTTCATGTGATTAATTCAAACGTCAATAATATTTTTCAAACCTATATCAGTGCAACCGTGCATACCAACGGCAAAGTTTCGCTGAGCGTTATTCGCGGTTTTTATTTTTTCGGACCAAAGGCCGATTTTTCAGAATTTCGCATCCGACGTGTACACATCAGTTGCTGTGATTGACAGGTGGGTCAAAATGTGCATCGCTATTTCGTGCTCTATATTTGCATCGCTCTTGGTGTGTAACGGCCTTTGCGATTAGGTGCAAAGTTTTTCACGTAACCTCAAAGAAGACAAACATAAATGTGCAGATTTTTTTTTATTCCATGTAATGAATAACTCACTTGCTCGTTCTCCTTTCTACAAGTTCTCAAATCATTGTTCACGGACACGGAAAAATACATTCCCATCACATTGTCATCGTAGATTTCAGAAGCTGCAATCATTGAGTCGCAGTTGAATTTTAATAAAAATGTACTCAAGAGCAAAATTATATGTGTAAAATATGCTACATGTTTGGAAACATAATGGTAAGTATGTATTCAAAAACTATTCAGCAAATTTGTGAATCTCTTCTTTGGTTTGAGGTCAAACCTCTTGTATGTGTTTTGAGTTGTTTACCTTCATACTCAATGAATTGTGTGTGAACCCTTAAAAACACAGACAGACAACCCCCGACACACACACACCTAAATCGACACACACACACCTACATCGACACACCTACATCGACACACCTACACACACACACACACACACACACACACACACACACACACACACACACACACACACACACACACACACACACACACACACACACACACACACACCTACCTGTATGAAATGTGGTGTGAGGTTGAGTGTGTGGAGCCAGTCTTCCAGTCTGGGATATCCAGCCAGCGTCTCGGTCCTCTCCCTCTCTGGCACCCGCTGCTTGAGCTGCAGCTGCTTACAGAAATATTTGGTCAACTTCTCCTGTAGGGGGAGACAACACACATCACAGACACCACATTCACTGTCAGCCAGCCTGGGGAAACACTCCCAAAATATCCAAATATCCATCAAAAAGAAGTACTTTTACTTTTCTGAAATTTGACATGAACATTTTTGTACATAATGTATGCTGTAACTTAACATCTTGTTTAACATCTTGTTATGTATGCATGAATTGTCCATATTTATATTGATATTTGGAGAATTCATACTTTTTCACACTGCACATATGTCAGTCATTTATACTCTAATATTGTACATAATATTAATTTTTCATTGCCTCACTAACTCTACTTTTCTTGTTTGTGTTGTAATTTTCTTTGCTATATCCTCTTAATATTTGCTACAACAAAGTTTCATCTTATTTTGTACCTAAAAAGAAGTACGGTACATTTATTCAAATTAATCTGCCTAAGTAAAAAAAAAAGAAAAATCCCATTTAAAATGTAAATCACTTCAATATAAAAGACAATTGTGGCATTTGAGCATAGGCGGTTCAACCGTATCAGTGGTAAGGTAAGATGATACTGTACTGTTAATATGTTGAGTTTTGTAAATAATAATAATAATAATAATATTTTGAAAGTCATGCCATTATTCTATCTGTTATTTAAAAAAAATCCATGTCCATTATACAATAACACTACAGATGTTTCTTTTACTATCAGCTATCCAACTAGCTAGCAAAGTTAGTGAAACAAAAACCAGGCTAAAACAAAAGAATAATATTGAAGCTGGGTGGATGTTAAATAAGCCTTCCAGCTAATCAAGTGAATGTCTCCTCTTCATGCGTGAGCAGCTTTGACGCAGGTGTCATTTACAACTGTCCAGTTTCTAATGCAATAATGCAAATGGAGAGAGTAATTTGAACTCTGTAATGGATGGGATTTTAAATAAAATCAGGAAAACATGATCATTCAGCCAAAATCTTATCAAAGTACAAAATAAAAGATAAATCAACATAAAAGTGAAATTGCTGACTTAATCTTCAAAAAAGTATAAGCAAACAAGCAGCTACTCAATTACAATAACCAGAGTAATTGTAATCCATTACTTCCAACCTTGCAAGCGTCATCGCAGCTTACAGCACTTGAGAAAAACAATTACTACCAATCATTCATGCTTGTTGTTTGAGCAGTAATCCCCTTAATAAATTACTAAAGTTCTATTGTTGTGGAAAAAGTACCCACATTTAGCTCTTTTTTTACCTTTATAAAGTGGGAGTCTCACTGAGAGCGCCCTGTTCACATTCACACTAGTCTCGCTGGCCAGCCTCCTCTCCCTTCTGTCCGAGGAGTCTGGCGCCGCAGGTCTCCATAGTGGGATTGCGATGGGCGGCGCTTAGCGGCAGTGCCCTTGGAAAATAGTTTCAAACAATCCAACTTACCGTTTTCACCGTGTAGCAACGAGCTAGCGGGTAGGTTTCTGACGTTAGCTTGCTAGCTAGTTAGCGTTGTTGTTTTCACTGAGGCGGCAGGGCACTATTTACAGCGACACACAGGGAGGAGGGAGCGGAGGCCGCTCTGATTGACATGGTCAGAGCCAACTGACAACTACTGACTTCCTATCTGGCTTCACACAATCACTCGTGGGTCTCACACAAAAATAGATCCGACGCTGAAACAATCTCTGCATGGGGCGGTCTAACGGTCTAATGTGCTAACAAGTGCGCCAAAATGAAACTGGCTGCGCTTCCAGATGCTTCGTCCCTTCAGCGTCTGGTGTGTTAGAGTTTGTAATAAGCCGGGAGCGGACATCCGGCTGCCACCGAAACAGTGGGAGAGCAGGGGAGGGTTTATCCCTGTTGCCTGTTTCCCGCGGCGCCAGACTCCTCGGACGGAAGGGAGAGGAGGCTGGCCAGTGAGACTACATTCACACACACACTCATACCTGGAAGCTGACCAGTACAACCACAGTCTGATCTGCTGGCCACTGAGCAGCTCCACTGGAGCAGTTGGGGTTAAGGGCCTTGCTCAAGGGCACCTCAGTGGTGGTAATGAGGGAGGGGCAAGTGCTGCTTTTTCACTTTCCCCCATCCGGATTTATCCTGCCAGCCCCGGGGATTGAACCGACGACCTTCGGGTCACACGCTCACTTCTCTAACCTTTAGGCCACCACTGCCCATCTGGTCAGCATTTGTGGGGAAATCCCACAATGTAGCTTACTGGAAATAATCTCTAAAGGTCACAGTGTACGACCTCTAAAGGTCACAATATGACTTCTTTGGTCACAATTTTTTATTCTACCTGACCTGAAATATGGTTGATATTTATACTTTGACATCGTGTTGTGAAATCATTTCTATAGTTCTGGATGAAGCCCATGTCTGCTTCATTTAGCCTCTGGCTAATTAACTTCTGTCTGCATGAGCAGAGAGGATCTGAAGCCTGTGTCGGAATTACCAACTAGCAGGTGTGAAAAAACTATTTCCAACTGCTTTCGTTTTCTTGCCAGATCAACCATACACGTTAAGCATTGCATGTAAAACAATGGTGAGAAGTGAGACTTGGCTCAGAGTGTGGGAAATCCCCCTGACTGGTGGTCCACACCACCACAGGTCTACACCAGAGAATGACTGACTGGTGGGCCACACCACCACCACAGGTCTACTACACCAGAGAATGTTCAAATAAATGCCGAGTTGAAGGAAAAGTTTAAATAAATGGTGTCAAGTGACTTTAAAGTCTTGTTAAAATTCTCTCAGTGAAAACTGAAAAGGACATTTCTCTGCAGAGTAATACTGATAAGTCCACAGATTGAAGCTGCTGATACCTGATGCCTTGATATCTTTACATTTAAATTAAATAGTATTTCGACCATAATGGAAGACTTTCCATTGAAAGTCACACTAATTAAATTGAGGCTGAGGTTGAGGTAGGGGCGGGGTCAAAAATAATACATCGTTTCCCAGGAAGTAAATGCCACAAATGTACTGTTAAATAGGTGTGAGTTACAATATGGAGAATTAGCTAAGAAGGAGATTTTATTTTTGCTTGATCGATAATAGACACCATTCCCATAGTGTTGAGCTTTGCCGAGTAGAACATCTCAGGCACACAGCAGTGGAGAACAGCCTCCTAAAGTATGAAACCCTGACAGAGAAGGACCTGTGAAGAACACAGAGCGAAGAGAGCCAGGATCCTCAATGAGCAATTATACAACAGGTAGGCCTTCCGACCAAGCCATCTGATTGGTCAACTCGAGCCATCTGATTGGTCAACTCGACATGTAGAACGTGCTCAATTCAGCACAACAGCACACCTGCAGTATGACTGACGTCACTAGACGCTCTGCCATCCTCATCAGCCGTGCGGTGAGTCGGTGACGTACAGCGAGCTTAAAAAATACACGTGAAGTTCGCCGACGTAGTGGCTAAATCGGTCCATGCAGAAAAATAAATTAAAAAAATATCTTAGTTACAACAAGATTGAGCTAGCAAAGCACTTTTGTGTTTATGTGTGTTGTATTTATTGCGTTTTGGGAAATCACGATCTTTAGAAAGCAATTAGCTGGCTAACTCAACAGGGACTAGTTGTCGTCTCTTGTTGCTAGGTCGTTACTAAGGGTCGGGCTACTTGCTGGAGTATACACGGGGGGAAATCCATCCAAAAAGGAGGGTAGACTACGACCTCCAGTTGATTACAACGGCCAACAATTACAACTAAAATCAACTTTCAGGAAAGCATTCATTTCTGCTCCCTCCCCTTTAAATATCCTATCTTCAAAATTATCTTCAAATTAAGTGATCAGTTTGATACTACTTATGTGTACTGTGATTTTACACCTTAAAGATTTAAATAGGTGGGAAACTATTCTGCAAAATAAGAGTTTAAACTCGTTTCCAGTGTGTTTGCGCTTCACTGCATCCCTGAGAACAACAAAGAGAAAAAGGCGTGTACGTCATCCCCAGCCTCTCTCTCTCCTGCTCTCCCCTTCCAGCTGACACGCTGTTCTATAAATAGACCTCATTACGAGACGCTTTTCTCATCGGGGCGTCAGCCTCACCGCCGTCGCCGTGGCAACTGACGCCATGGAAACCCTGTGATGACATCAGGGGCTTGGCTACATGATGGGGTCACGCTAAGCCAGACGGCTCCAGACAGGTCACTTTTCACCAGTGCTGCTCACCAGGCTTTGACACCACAGAGCACAGTCACAGTGCACCTGGGTGCTTCTGTGCACAGCAGTTTGCAAGAGAAGGGTTAGCCACGTTCAGAGTCACAATGAATCCAATTTGATCTCACAGCTGCTATAATACATAATATGAAGTCTCATGAACGCACTCACTGGCTTTTGCACATCAAGTCGGTATTTTTCGTCCGAAATTGTCGCACATTTTAAAATAAATATGTTGTGTCACGTGTCACTCACGTTTACACACTTTTTTTTCTGATCAGGTTCGGTTTTCTGCCTTTTTCACATCGGTCAACAGCCTTTTGCTGTTTGACCCGTCTGTATTTACTAGGGGTGGGGGGGGGGGGGGGGGGGGAAATCGATAGTAGTATCGCGATATTTTGCCTGACAATATTGCATCGATATTTGGACGTCAAGTATCGATATAAAAAAAAATAAAAAAATGCAGGCCATGCCATGCCAGGCCACCGGGCATCTGCCCGAAGTGTCCAATGTTGCAGTCCGTGCCTGCAGTGGCGTATTGAGTCCAGAGAAGCTTAATAATGTAGCCTACGTGTGGGGCAAAAACAAAACAAAACAAAAAAACACTGCATGTTTTACATTTCCGGTGACGTCAAGGAAAAGGTAGGAAAAGGAGTTAGACAATCTACCGAAATATCGCAATATTCAATATATCGCAATATCGGCTATATCGCAATATCGCAATACTATCGTATCGTCGTTTTAGTATCGTATCGTGGGCATCTGGTGATTCCCACCTTTAGCAGTGAGGGTACAACGAACAAACTCTGGATGCTGAATTTGAGTGGCTCCCCCGTTTATCACTTTTTACTTTCAAACGTCCAAAAAAAGGTGCTTCAAGCGAAAAGCAAAAAGTAAACGCGACCACACGCTTTCATCTATTTTGACCAAAAATGGCTCCTGGCTGCTGGCCGGAGAGACACACGCAATGTTTACGTCTCTATCTTCAAATCTTTGAGGGGTTCTATTATAAAGGTCCCAGCCTGCCTCTCTCCAATGTGGAGCACATTAATATTTCAACAGCAGCAGCATCTCTGTGTGGGAAAGCTGTGTGTCCCAAAGTGTCCCCGTGTCCCAGAGTGTCCCCTCCCCTCTCCTCTGAAACGGCCTGAGATGACCTGAAAATGGCCTTGGATGAAGAAAGGCAGGGTGTTAGCTTGCAGGTACACACACACACACGCACACACGGCCTGGCCTCGTAGCGTAGCGGCGTGTGCCCACAGTTACTATCTGTCTGTCTATCGCTGTCTGCATCTCCCTCGGCTCTGTTACACGAGGACTGAAGAGGACTGGAGGAGAGGAGAGGGGGGGCAGACGGCAGGTATCTGTAACAGTGCCCACCTGCTTCTTCACTCTGTGTAGTGGTGTTGTGTGTTCCGTGACAGCAGCTTGAAGGAAGCTCTTTTCTTCGGTTTCATCGAGAGAGAAAAGGAGTGGCACGCTTGCCAGACCCGGGAGTAGGGCGGGGCGGGGGCGGGGGCGATGTGGACAAATTCAAATATCACAATATTTCGGACCAAATACCTCGATATCGTCATTGTGACGATACAGTAGGGATGACTATTAGTGCTTTCACAAAATATTTACACACACTGGGTTTTTTTATGCTGTTTTCCCCCCGGAGTTTTCACCCATTTTCTCCCCCAATTGTACTTGGCCAATCCCCCCCTGCACGGTTAATATTGTAAAGAGACATAACGACTAAAGTGACGCGTTTAAAAAAAACACATCGTCGTAAACGGAAAGAAATGTGACTAAAAAACTAAAACTGAACAAAAATTATCTTGTCTACTTCTACTTTACTTTTACTACTACCTACAACAAAGCAACAAATTAAAATAAAATGAAAGATTATAGATATTGTGAAGTGTTTTAGCTTTTATTTGTTTTATGTAGATTTTTGGCAGAGAATGTTTTGCTATTTTTACTGAACACTAATTGAAAAATGATCACTTTTTTTAAAGACTTTATGCATTTTTATTTGCACTACAAAATACCTGTTCTGAACTTCTGTTATTATTCTTTGGAAAATACCACTTCTACCAAAATACAAATCAAACTAAACTAAAACTACCAAATCCATAGTGAAAGGAAGTAAAACAGAACTGAAATTGAAATGAAAATGTAAAACTTTATAAGCATAAGAAAAGAATGCAAACTGTAACAACCCTGACAGTAAAGCATGGCCAATGACACTAAAAGCTCAAATCCATTCCCACAAAATGAAGACTATCGAATGCAACACCAGACGCAGCAGAGAAAATACAAAAATATAATAACATAACAGGGATAAGGCTAATATGTGGCTTATTATTTGCAATTTTGCAGATCAAACAGGAAAGGCATTCGGAAACAAACTGACAAAGACGACATTTGGCCGACAGTTTGAGCAGCTATGCCGAAGGGAAAATCACATCACAGGTCACATCTACTGCAGGCTTTGCAGGGCGCTATGGTGCTTATGAAGATAACTAGGGTACAATGCACCAAGGTAAGCACAATTATAGTGTGTGTGTGTGTGTGTGTGTGTGTGTGTGTGTGTGTGTGTGTGTGTGTGTGTGTGTGTGTGTGTGTGTGTGTGTGTGTGTGTGTGTGTGTGTGTGTGTGTGTGCGCGCACACACGCGTGTGTGTGTGTTAATTTGGATAAAGCAGAAGGGGGTGTGTGGTGTTATTTGTCAGAACAGTAAAAACAAAAGCCACAAAAAAGGTCACAAAGGGGAGGAGAAAACAAATGATGGAGGGAGAGAAATGAAAGGAGAGAAAGCGAGAGAGCGGGCGGTTGAGAAACCACATGGGGCTTTCCTGATGCTATCATCATCATCATCATCATCATCATCGACATCTTCTTCAGGCTGCCTTCTTTCTTCAACAGCCTCAAGTTAACGACTAATAGAGCAGAAAGAAACGCCAAACTCACGTTGACTTCAATAGCTTTCTTCATTTGCAAACTCTTTGCAGAATTTGGAACTTCATAGAGATGAGTTTTGACTTGACATCTACACGACACCATGAAGCAGTGGTTCTCAAAGTGGGGTCCAGGGACACATAAGTATTAAAAAAAAAAAAAAAAAAAAAAAAACTCTCGTATTGTTGAGGGCAACGGTTTTTGAGATCTGATTAATTTAATTGAACTAGCATATTTCATTCCATCACAACGCACCATCACCAGGCTCATAGAAATTCCACATAGGCATTTTTTCAATATAAGATTTATAATTAATAATGAACATAATTCGATAATTAATGGTTAATTATCCCCATGATCGCTTCTTAAGGTTTCGTCTGACGTCCCACAAGCAAGGGAGGCAGGAAGGGACCCGGAACGGGGGGTAATTCAAAACAATGACCGCAGACGTGAATTTTGTAAATAAACAAGACACTGAGCTTCGGTTTTTAGCCTGAATATAGCAGTCGGGCGCACTTAGTGACAAGCAAGACAACGGTAAAACGGACAGGTCTTTGTATTGAGTTTGGCGTCAGTGAGCGTAACCCCTAAGAGAGCGAGCCCCGTACCGCCAGCGTTGCGTAGCAACAACACCAGAAGTGTGTCTAGCTTGTCCTGTCCTGTCCAAAGAAAACATCTTCGTTTGGTACAGATCGCGGCAAAAATTACACCATAATCATTTTAATGTTTTTCAATTAAAATGAGAATAACGATGTAAAAATGATCATTCCCTCTAATATCGCAAATCGTAACGCAATTGCAAATATCAGTCAAAATAATCGTAAATAAAAATTTAATCTTTTTTCAAAATCATACAGGCCTAATTGGGACATATAACTGAAACACACTGAGACTGAGACTAAACTGTTTTGAGGCCGGTTGGAGAAGCCTGACTCCCTCTCTGCTTTCAGCATTGACCAGGCAAGCCTTGTATTGTGGGATGGAGAGAAGAGCGACAGGTAAAGGAGAGGCAGGAGGTCTGTCAGGAGGTCTGGACCACGCAGTGCTGCACACACCGCCCTCTGCTCCTCCACGGGTAACAGCAGCCTGGCTGTTCCCGGTCACCTCCTCCCACCGTCTGTCGTCTGTGCTGCGGCGCGCGTCACTTTCTTGCTTAACAGGCCGAGCTGAGAATGCGTGGGAGGGAGTGACATCTTAATTTAGACTCTTGCCACAGAGACAGAGATGTACACAACAAGAGCTCTGTGCCCCAGCTTCCCAGCCTCTGCATGTACATAACAAGAGCTCTGTGCGCTAGCTTCCCAGCCTCTGCATACATAACAAGAGCTCTGTGCACTAGCTTCCCAGCCTCTGCATGTACATAACAAGAGCTCTGTGCGCTAGCTTCCCAGCCTCTGTATGTACACAACAAGAGCTATGTGCACTAGCTTCCCAGCCTCTGCATACATAACAAGAGCTATGTGCACTAGCTTCCCAGCCTCTGCATGTACATAACAAGAGCTCTGTGCGCTAGCTTCCCAGCCTCTGTATGTACACAACAAGAGCTCTGTGCGCTAGCTTCCCAGCCTCTGCATGTACACAACAAGAGCTCTGTGCGCTAGCTTCCCAGCCTCTGTATGTACACAACAAGAGCTATGTGCAGTAGCTTCCCAGCCTCTGCATGTACACAACAAGAGCTCTGTGCGCTAGCTTCCCAGCCTCTGCATACACAACAAGAGCTCTGTGCACTAGCTTCCCAGCCTCTGCATACATAACAAGAGCTCTGTGCACTAGCTTCCCAGCCTCTGCATACATAACAAGAGCGCTGTGCACTAGCTTCCCAGCCTCTGCATACACAACAAGAGCTCTGTGCGCTAGCTTCCCAGCCTCTGCATACATAACAAGAGCTATCTGCACTAGCTTCCCAGCCTCTGCATACATAACAAGAGCTCTGTGCACTAGCTTCCCAGCCTCTGCATGTACATAACAAGAGCTCTGTGTGCTAGCTTCCCAGCCTCTGTATGTACACAACAAGAGCTATGTGCACTAGCTTCCCAGCCTCTGCATACATAACAAGAGCTATGTGCACTAGCTTCCCAGCCTCTGCATGTACATAACAAGAGCTCTGTGTGCTAGCTTCCCAGCCTCTGTATGTACACAACAAGAGCTCTGTGCGCTAGCTTCCCAGCCTCTGCATGTACACAACAAGAGCTCTGTGCGCTAGCTTCCCAGCCTCTGTATGTACACAACAAGAGCTATGTGCAGTAGCTTCCCAGCCTCTGCATGTACACAACAAGAGCTCTGTGCGCTAGCTTCCCAGCCTCTGCATACACAACAAGAGCTCTGTGCACTAGCTTCCCAGCCTCTGCATACATAACAAGAGCGCTGTGCACTAGCTTCCCAGCCTCTGCATACACAACAAGAGCTCTGTGCGCTAGCTTCCCAGCCTCTGCATACATAACAAGAGCTCTGTGCGCTAGCTTCCCAGCCTCTGCATACACAACAAGAGCTCTGTGCGCTAGCTTCCCAGCCTCTGCATACATAACAAGAGCTCTGTGCACTAGCTTCCCAGCCTCTGCATGTACACAACAAGAGCTCTGTGCGCTAGCTTCCCAGCCTCTGCATGTACACAACAAGAGCTCTATGCACTAGCTTCCCAGCCTCTGCATGTACACAACAAGAGCTCTGTGCGCTAGCTTCACAGCCTCTGCATGTACACAACAAGAGCTCTGTGCACTAGCTTCCCAGCCTCTGCATGTACACAACAAGAGCTCTGTGCACTAGCTTCCCAGCCTCTGCATGTACACAACAAGAGCTCTATGCACTAGCTTCCCAGCCTCTGCATGTACACAACAAGAGCTCTGTGCACTAGTTTCCCAGCCTCTGCATGTACACAACAAGAGCTCTGTGTGCTAGTTTCCCAGCCTCTGCATGTACACAACAAGAGCTCTGTGCGCTAGCTTCCCAGCCTCTGCATGTACACAACAAGAGCTCTGTGCACTAGTTTCCCAGCCTCTGCATGTACACAACAAGAGCTCTGTGCGCTAGCTTCCCAGCCTCTGCATGTACACAACAAGAGCTCTGTGCGCTAGCTTCCCAGCCTCTGCATACATACTGTAACAAGAGCTCTGTGCGCTAGCTTCCCAGCCTCTGCATACATAACAAGAGCTATGTGCGCTAGCTTCCCAGCCTCTGCATGTACACAACAAGAGCTCTGTGCGCTAGCTTCACAGCCTCTGCATACACAACAAGAGCTATGTGCGCTAGCTTCCCAGCCTGTGCATATACACAACAAGAGCTCTGTGCGCTAGCATCACAGCCTCTGTATGTACACAACAAGAGCTATGTGCGCTAGCTTCCCAGCCTGTGCATATACACAACAAGAGCTCTGTGTGCTAGCTTCCCAGCCTCTGCATACACAACAAGAGCTCTGTGCGCTAGCTTCCCAGCCTCTGCATACATAACAAGAGCTATCTGCACTAGCTTCCCAGCCTCTGCATACATAACAAGAGCTCTGTGCACTAGCTTCCCAGCCTCTGCATGTACATAACAAGAGCTCTGTGTGCTAGCTTCCCAGCCTCTGTATGTACACAACAAGAGCTATGTGCACTAGCTTCCCAGCCTCTGCATACATAACAAGAGCTATGTGCACTAGCTTCCCAGCCTCTGCATGTACATAACAAGAGCTCTGTGCGCTAGCTTCCCAGCCTCTGTATGTACACAACAAGAGCTCTGTGCGCTAGCTTCCCAGCCTCTGCATGTACACAACAAGAGCTCTGTGCGCTAGCTTCCCAGCCTCTGTATGTACACAACAAGAGCTATGTGCAGTAGCTTCCCAGCCTCTGCATGTACACAACAAGAGCTCTGTGCGCTAGCTTCCCAGCCTCTGCATACACAACAAGAGCTCTGTGCACTAGCTTCCCAGCCTCTGCATACATAACAAGAGCTCTGTGCACTAGCTTCCCAGCCTCTGCATACATAACAAGAGCGCTGTGCACTAGCTTCCCAGCCTCTGCATACACAACAAGAGCTCTGTGCGCTAGCTTCCCAGCCTCTGCATACATAACAAGAGCTCTGTGCGCTAGCTTCCCAGCCTCTGCATACACAACAAGAGCTCTGTGCGCTAGCTTCCCAGCCTCTGCATACATAACAAGAGCTCTGTGCGCTAGCTTCACAGCCTCTGCATGTACACAACAAGAGCTCTGTGTGCTAGCTTCACAGCCTCTGCATGTACACAACAAGAGCTCTGTGCGCTAGCTTCCCAGCCTCTGCATGGTGGAGAAGGCAGCGACAGACCACAGAGATTGTTGCGACGCTTCAGACACATCAACTCCATGTTAAAGAGACGGCAAATGGGCTGAAGAGGAGAGCATAACGTCAAAGAAAATGAGAATACAAAGGGGGGTAAATACACTAACCTTTATTTCATGGTTGTAAAGAGTTGTAACCCAAACTAAATTGCCAATGTCTTGAGTTAAAGAGAGACTATAAGAGAGTTGGAGCAATGTGTGGACTTCTGAAAAGAGGTATGCTGCCTTCCAACTAACCAATGACATGTCTCGTTCATAGATGACCAGTTCAATTTGGCATCATCCCTAAACAGCTGTGAGTCCAACTCATTTTATATGCATTCTCTGTTTAGCCAGGACGTCTGACGTTTTTTAAGAGGCACATGAAAACTACTGTCAATCTATTCCAATTCTGCCATCTTTAAATATTCAAAAATAAAATTTCCGATATTCAGCATAGGTGTATCTGTCCAATAAACCAGGAAGTCTGGCATGAAGAGTGTGAAAGCATAGCCCACACACACACACACACACACACACACACACACACACACACACACACACACACACACACACACACAGATAGATACACACACACATACACACACACACACAGCCTTATAAAAGTTAAGCAGCAGTAGCCTAGCTAAACTACGTTTGACTTAAAAAGGAAGGCTTAAGATTCATAGAAATGAAAACTGGACCAGTAAGTGTAACTAAATAAACTGCGTGCTGTTCGCTCTTGTATGATGCGTCATGCCAAAACTCTATAAAAAAAACTGACAATGTAATGCCACGCCTTGCTTATTGGCAAATGTACCACCTTGAAAAACATAATTAAGACCAGAACACATTAGGGTCTTGTGATAAATTCGACATACATCCATTATCCAATGTGCCAACGAGCACTTTACTGCAAATATCTCAATTGTTAGACTTGGTTCACACAGCTGCACCACTATGTTGGTGGAAGTAGAGTGTGGGCCCCAAAAAAAGACAACAATAGACCTAATTTAAACTGATTTTTAATCATTATAAAAGAAAATGTAAACCCTATTTTTCCAAATAAATTATTTCAATCCCACCTTTAGTGTGATTAGTAGGCTACTACTATTCTGTTACTATTTCCCTAGTAAAAAAATAGGAGTACTAATCGCACTTCTAGTGCAATTACCGTGCATTCCATTCCGGAAAAAATTACCTCCGACAGGGAAAAGTGCAATGGACTTCGGTCCATGACAACGGTCATTCAAGACGGAATTCCGAGTCGGAAACTCGGGCAGCATCCACCAAGCCCGAGTTTGCCGAGATCAACACTCTGACGTCACAATCAACATGGCGGCGCACAAAGACACACACACACACATGTGGCCCATTTCCACCGCTGGTATCAGCGCGGCCCCGCCCAGCTCGTTCTCGCTTTTTTGTCTCATTCCACCGATCAAAAACGTGGACAGCCCGGGTTGAGTCGGGGTTGAGTCGGGCTAGTTTTGATCCCTGCTTTGTTGAGGTTCCAGCGCTGTGAACCCGGTACCATACCGTGACGTGAAAACACTGCAGACGACTGATTGGTCAGGCAGAATTGTCTTTACGGTCTACTGTCAATGCTGGATACCAGTTTAGTGGGGCTTACCCTCTCTTCTGTTATTTCCAGCAGTCTTTTGTGTTGCTGCCTTCGGCTCTGGTGAAATAAAATCGATCTCCTTGCTCAGCTTTAACATGACGGTGGTTTTCAATTGTTTTGAGAGGGGGCCCCATAGCCATACTTGTCTAGATGCCTAAGCCTAAGGCCACCAAATCACTAAGTCCGCCTCTGGTAACAAAACCACTCAAAAAAGTTGAGGATTTATTGACATAAACGTTGGATTCTGAATCATGCAGAACTGATGGATTGCTCTAAGAAATAATTGTACATGCAGATTTCTGGATTCAATTTGGCAACGTTCTCCGTGACAGACAGCAGGTGCGTTGCGTTACCTACCTCTGAGGTGCGGATCTCATGCTGGGTGAGGTCGTTGGACTTGTCGCATGTGGTCCTGAGCGCCTGCAGGCTGGAGATGGAGATGTCGATCATGTTCTGGAGGAGCTGACATTGCTCCAGAGCCTCCTCGGCTTCTCCTCTGGTGTCTTCTGTAATGTGGACCATCCTAACGTCCCCTCCTCTGGCTGCCTCTCTAGCCATTCCTCACAGACATTGGCGCGGCTTGTATCGCAAATCAGCTAACAGAAGACCAGGCAGTTATTTCTACAGTCTAGAAGCGGCGTGTTGACAGAGTGCATGGTGTGTGCAACACGCCTCAAGTTCCGTGTTTGTGTTGTTTCTACCGCGCACTTTCTAGAAGTCACCACCACCACTGTCACCCGCTGTCAACTCATGACAAAATGCAACTTCCGGTTGTGCAACGTCAACGACCATTTTTCAACTGTTTTGAGTAGAACAAAGATGCGATAAGCTGATGTAATGAAAATACACTCGTTTCTTTTTTATTTTTTCAAGATGTAGGCTCATTTTCACGGCGTCAAAATAAATATGTCTGCGTCTTTTCACGATGCCACGAATATACTGTAAATAAATTATCAAAAAGAAAAGAAAAGACAGAAAAGTTATAGGCCTATGCCTATCAAATGTATTAGGCTTAGTGCCCTATCAGAAAACTCCGTAAATCCAACATGACGCTCTACACAGAAGTTTTGTTTGTTTGTTACTTCAGCTATCATACATTATAGCTACTTTTATAAGATTGGATAATTTCCAAGTAGCCTATACGTTTATTGTTTGAGAGTTCGGTTTCAATTTTTGACATAGTGAAATAGAAAGGACAATGGCTCATTTTTGACTGACTTAGAAAAATAGCCTACATCTATCAGCCAAGTCTTATGTAAAGAGTGCTTTTGAAACGGTTTTCCTGGAGCGATCAAAACCTTTATTTTGAAGGTTAAATCGTCATATTTCCGGTCTTATTCTAGCGAACTCCAGCATCTTGACGCAGCTCTGGATGTTTGACAACCAGCTGCCCCAATGCTGCGCTCGATGTCTCCATGGTGCATGCATGTAGTTGTAACTTCCGACTTCAACTGTAAAATGGGGCATTCCTTTTGTATTATAATAAATAAAGCACAAGTGCTAACAGTATAATTTATTACAACTTTCACTACTGTTGAAGCGCGGAGCTGCCATCTGACGTCTGACGTCTGGGCCGGTGAGATCAAGGAAATCCGAGGGCAGGTAACATCACAGGGGGCGTTTCTTACCTTGAACCATGATTCCTAATTCCCAGTACAAATGAAACGAGAAACGGCGCAAGACTTTTTGACCCTGAGGTCGGAGATGTGAGGTGACAAATCGGCCTAGTTGCCGCTAGTCCTTTAGCTAAGTGTTTTCGCAGCCCTAACACCTACAGAATTAATTTGGTCATATTTTAGCTATGTTGCATTCATTGTTTCCTGAAAAGTTTGACTGGAAAGTAAACTACAGCAAAGCAAACTAAAGCCAAATTCGAGTCTGTCCTCCAAACACCTGCCATCACCAGTTACACAGGAAACAGATTTTGCACACAAAACATGATGAGTTCATGAGAAAAGCTGTGTTCAGTGCAAAGTTAGAAAACACTGCCCTCTACTGGTGGAGTCTCTGCTCTCTGTGGCTGTTTTTGTTTTGGGCATTTTCACCTTTAGACAGGTCAAAGTGGAAAGACAGGAAAGATTCAGAGAGACAGCAAGAGAGAGACGTGACAAATTATTACATTTAGTCCAGGTTACAGTTAGCTATCTAGTTAGTTAGTTAGCTAGTTACTTAGTTAATTAGTTCGTTTGCATTGTGATTTTAAAAGAAAATCCAAATTACAGCCCCAAATAGCCTACTGCAGCCTGAATACTGACAGGAACTTTAGCCTCATTACATTTAGGTGCAATATAATGCTTTATTTTAAAATGTTATTGAAGTTATCGTAGTAATAGTAGTAGTAGTAGTAATAATAATAATAATAATACATTAAATGTATATCGCGCTTTTCACAGTGCTCAAAGAGGGTTTACATTACATTGTAACTTATTGTCTGCAACTAGCTGCTAAGATATGTGTCCTGTCCATCATGATATCCCTGTGCTGTGCTGATGTTCACAGTTATTGCATACAATAAAGCAACGATTTAATCCATACATTTGTCCATCTTTGAAATGTATACACTTAAACACACATGACTTATAGACAGAAATTGAATAACAAATTAAAAATCCATATATTTTTATTTTATTTTATTTATTTGAGGGACAATGCAGATGCACCAGTGTTAGCCAGATGGCTAATTTTCAACTGCTGTCCCTTGGAACTCCAGTTAGAATTGCCAGTGCCTCACACACACTGACAAGAGTATTAACCCTAACATACATGTCTTTGCTGGTGGGAGGAAACCGGAGCACCCAGAGGAAACCCACATGAACACGGGGAGAACATGCAAACTGCACGCAGAAAGGAACTGGCTTCTAACCCAGGACCGTCTTGCTGCAGGCAGAAGTACTAACCACTGAGCCACTGTGCCGTCCAGACATGTCTGTCATTATTAATTATTATATTAGTAGTAAGGAGACCAATCAACAACAAATGTAATTTATATGTACCAAAGACTGTGACCTTATCATAAGAGTAGGTTATTTAACAATTCACTCCACCCTCTGATGTCAGTGACCTGGTGCAGCCAGCACTTCAAACAGACACATACCATGTGACCTGGTGCAGCCAGCACTTCAAACAGACACATACCATGTGACCTGGTGCAGCCAGCACTTCAAACAGACACATACCATGTGACCTGGTGCAGCCAGCACTTCAAACAGACACATACCATGGGGCCCTAGCAGGTGAAGCATGCAGGGGAAAGGAGAGCAGAGCAGAGGACAGGGTGGGAGTGTGTTGCAGGAATCTGGAAGGTGTCAGAGAGCACATAGAATCCTTTTCAGCGCTGACTTCCTGTTTCACAAGCCACAGCACAGATCTGCCTCCTCCACAGCCTCCAGACTCCCATGAGTACTGTATGTACTGTAGAAGACAGATAACAGTGACATCGAAAAGATAAACTGTGACTGATACCTTTGTCCATGTTCAGCTTAGTGTGGCGTTTTATGTCATCATTGACATTTTAAAACATCTAAAATAATTCCATGTGTGAGAGGTCAATGTTTATTATTGTGGTTATCTCCTTCTGTTAACTGTTTTGTATTTATCAAGGACGGACCCCACAATTAATTTTTGAGTACAGGCTTCATTCCATTTATTCAGCAACAGGGTCATTTGAAATGAATTACTATGCAAGTTATGTAAATGTTTATATTCCAAGATGTACTGAGCTAACATGTTTAGGATCCAGTACTCATAATCTAATATTTTTATGCACTTTTATGGTTTGTGGCTGTGTTGTATATGGTTTCGGCCACTATGTTGTGTCTTTGAGTAAGGTGAGAGTTTTGAAGCAGAAGAGCACTTTTTCTAATCTTTACCGCTTTAGCATAATAATACTTTTTTTAATCAATAATAAAATAATTGTTAAATATGTAACTGCAAAAGAGAAACAGTATCTATATATAAAATATATATAAATATATATAACACATATATAAACATATATAAAATAGTACAATAGAGACAGCAGAAGAAAGATTAGAATACAGAATATGATATTGCACGCTGTAAGTAATTGTAAGTATGGAGCTTTAAACTTTGGAAAAGTAAGATGCTTTTATAAGGGATTTATTCATAGGTTGATTGACAGCAACAGTAATTAGCATTGTTGATGCCAGGTAGGGTTTTTACACTGTAAACCAACTCCCTTAGTTCATTTAAATTAATTAAAGGAACACTCTGCCCATTTTCAACCAGCTTTGTATCATTAGATCATCAGTAGTATATCAGAAAACTGTAAACTGTTTTGAAGTCTGTCATTTAATTTGACAGTTATTGAGTGTTAAAGTGTGGACCAGTGACATCACTGGTCCACACTAACTCAAATTAATAACTCATTAACTCAAATCAACTCTCAATAACTGTCAAACTAGATGAATGATGAATAGTTTGAAAATGGTTGAAAATGGGCGGAGTGTTCCTTTAATGTAAATGAGTTAAAATGTAAGGTAACTTAAGGGATTGGAGTACTTTATGTATCTGTCTGTATTTAACCAGCTTTAAAGTCACCACTGTCAGCTGAGACTGTATGTTGGAAAAACAACAGGGTTCCAAATGTGCTTTTGACTGCTTTTGAGTTCAGTTTGTCAACTCAGTTTACAACATATAGAATTGTTCATATGTTCTGACACAGAGTCTTTTCATGAGCATGAGGACAAGACAGAGGAAATCCACACCGCTGGAAATATGTTTCTCATGCAGGGTGGAGCCCATGGCCGACTGAGCCGATTACAACAACAACACTGTGAAACGTGCTTTTCAGGGATTTTCAAAGTCTGAGACTGTGGGCCTCCCCTCAGACAACGCTGGGAAAAAGGAGCAAATGAGAGAAAAATAGGGCAAATGCAAAATAGAGCAAATGCACGTGGACAAATAGGAGGTAGATATCATGAATAAACAGAACTGGAAACAAGAAACGATAACGAGATAAAACAGTGTTATCGCTTAGAAAATGTCAACTGATTTGTCTGAACACATTTAACCCACTTTCAAAACGGAGAATTGCCTCTTGAAAGATTATCTATCTGTCGGTCTGTCTGTCTGTCTGTCTGTCTGTCTGTCTGTCTGTCTGTCTGTCTGTCTGTCTGTCTGTCTGTCTATCTATCTATCTATCTATCTATCTATCTATCTGTCTATCTATCTATCTATCTATCTATCTATCTATCTATCTATCTATCTATCTATCATCTATCTATCATCTATCTATCAACCACAAGAAAGTGATTTCCCTCTGCTGTTTAATCCAGCACATTGTATGGAAAAGGTCTCATCAGCTTTGCTTTATGTGACCAGTTCAATTATTGAAACCAAGGTTTGAGTCAGAGTCAGATTTCCACTCCTGACATCTGCAGTCAACGACATCACAGGTTCAAACGTTCATGTTGAAAACAATCCTGGGGAAAACATTGAATAGGCCGACTTGGATTTGTTTTTGTTTGTATTGGCACTAGTGCAGTGCTTCCTCTCCTTGGGTCCCACGTGTAGCTGAACACTGAGCCCCTTGCTCCCGCTTGGCACGGCTATGTTTAGGCATGTTAGCCTCGACAAAGTTCACTCACCAACTCACCACTCACTCACTGGGTCACTCACACACTAGTGACATGCCAGCATGACCGAAGTCATGGCGGGCCGGCCGGCCTTCGCTTCCGAGTCTGCAGGTGGGTACTACTCAGTGTTACAGGGATCAGCTGACAGTTTGCAGGTGGGTACTACTCAGTGTTACAGGGATCAGCTGACAGTCTGCAGGTGGGTACTACTCGGTGTTACAGGGATCAGCTGACAGTTTGCAGGTGGGTACTACTCAGTGTTACAGGGATCAGCTGACAGTTTGCAGGTGGGTTACTACTCAGTGTTACAGGGATCAGCTGACAGTTTGCAGGTGGGTTACTACTCAGTGTTACAGGGATCAGCTGACAGTTTGCAGGTGGGTTACTACTCAGTGTAACAGGGATCAGCTGACAGTTTGCAGGTGGGTACTACTCAGTGTTACAGGGATCAGCTGACAGTCTGCAGGTGGGTACTACTCAGTGTTACAGGGATCAGCTGACAGTCTGCAGGTGGGTACTACTCAGTGTTACAGGGATCAGCTGACAGTTTGCAGGTGGGTACTACTCAGTGTTACAGGGATCAGCTGACAGTCTGCAGGTGGGTACTACTCAGTGTTACAGGGATCAGCTGACAGTTTGCAGGTGGGTTAATACTCAGTGTTACAGGGATCAGCTGACAGTCTGCAGGTGGGTACTACTCAGTGTTACAGGGATCAGCTGACAGTCTGCAGGTGGGTACTACTCAGTGTTACAGGGATCAGCTGACAGTCTGCAGGTGGGTACTACTCAGTGTTACATGGATCAGCTGACAGTTTGCAGGTGGGTTAATACTCAGTGTTACAGGGATCAGCTGACAGTTTGCAGGTGGGTACTACTCAGTGTTACAGGGATCAGCTGACAGTCTGCAGGTGGGTACTACTCAGTGATACAGGGATCAGCTGACAGTCTGCAGGTGGGTACTACTCAGTGTTACAGGGATCAGCTGACAGTTTGCAGGTGGGTACTACTCAGGGTTACAGGGATCAGCTGACAGTTTGCAGGTGGGTACTACTCAGGGTTACAGGAATCAGCTGACAATTTGCAGGTAGGTACTACTCAGGGTTACAGGGATCAGCTGATGACGAGGCCAATCAAAATGTTCTATATCAGTCAATCCTTTTTTGTTTTAATCATCCTGGTTTATCATCCTGGCCCTGCCACACTCGTTCCCTCCCTCCTCTTTTCTCTCTCCCTCTTTGCCTTTCCCACTCCCTCCCTCCCTCCCTCCCTCCCTCCCTCCCTCCCTCTCTCTCTCTCTCTCTCTCTCTGTGTCTCCCCCTCCCTCCATTTCTTCCGTTCCTTCCCCTTATTCTCTTCTGGAGGGGAGGCGTTCCCAACATGAGAATAAACCCCCGAGTTATTCAAGGTCATGTTGTTGACACACACACACACACACCTACACACACACACACACACACACACACACACACACACACACACACACACACACACACACGTACACACGTGTACACACACACACACACACACACACACACACACACACACACACACACACACAGAGTAATGAATACCCCAGTCACAGTTAAACCTAAGATAAGATGAAAGTGTAATTATTCATGTGGGGAAACTGGGTCACGGCAGGACTCAGGAGCAAAACTATAACAGGATGCAACAAATGAGATGAGTAAACACAAGCGCATGGCACACAGCCGATGATTACAAAGTAAGCTGACGGAAAAGAGGGAGCAGCTTCTGTAACAGTGTAACCAGAGACCACGGGCAATTGTGACATCTCAAATTACACAATTACATCAATCAGAAACGAGACAGAAGCATGAAACTCTGCACGTGCGCTGTGGTGAAATGTGAAGTAAAAATAATAATTTGTTTTTACTGTTTTAAATAAACTGGAATTAATTGTTCAGTGGATATTAAATTGTTTGAACTATATCTGTTTTTGTTTCTTGTTTCTTGTGGTCCTTGGTAGATACAGTATTACATTACTTACAATTGCCACCATATACTGTTCCAATTGCCCCTGCACGTGGGACCAATCAATATTGTGACCCTAACATGACCTGTAAAGCATTTGATGACTGTTACCAAATAGAACACAAATACACAGTTACCTACATAAACATTGTATCCAAATAATTCAAGATATCAAAACTTATTTTCTCTTGTTTAATTGTCCCCAGTCTCCCCTACACTCAAGAGAGAGCCGGAACAAGAAGGATCTTTTGATTTTCACATCACAACAATGAGCTTAAGAAGAAATGAAGTTACAAAATGTCCAACAAAGTCACGTGTGAATTCATGAATAATTACAATTAAAGAATAAATAAGAGCAGGAAAAGAGCACACATGTATGTAGTAAACGCTTCTGGTTCTGCAGACAGTGTGAGAAAGTACAGAACAACTTCCTTGTTTTGATCTGCGACAGTCCTACTTTTCTCAGCCGTTCTGTTTCAGTTTGCATAACTGTGTTATGTTAACAGCCCAGGTCAATAATAAACCACCTGATCACAACTCCTTCCAGCAAGCAGCCAAGAGCTATGTGTGTGTGTGTGTGTGTGTGTGTGTGTGTGTGTGTGTGTGTGTGTGTGTGTGTGTGTGTGTGTGTGTGTGTGTGTGTGTGTGTGTGTGTGTGTGTGTGTGTGTGTGTGTGTGTGTACGTGTGTGTGTACGTGTGTGCGTGCATGTGTGTGTGTGCTTTGGCTGCTGGTATCTTTCCACCCAGCAAACGGCGATAAAGTACTCTTCCACTTCCTGGCCTCTGTTGTAACACCACAGACTGAGAGATGAGTTACAACAAGATGTGTTTGGTTTTGTTTTTATCACCAGCGTTTCCAAAACAGGTCTCATTCCGTCTTTTGCAACCAATTCACTGTAGCTGTATGGAGCTGTGAGGGACATTATAGATTACTGAATCATTTCTTTTGTTTCTGGCTGCAAGACTCTCAAACACTGCAGCCCTGACTTCTTAAGAGTAGTTATCAACCTTTTCACCCCCTAAACTGACACAAAGTACACCACGGGCTCCCATCTCATAAGATTTAGCTTTTCGATTCAACAGTTTCCTGAGTGACTCGTTCCCAGATGGTTATGCGAAAACAAACCATCCCTGAGGGGAGCCAGAGATGGGGACTTGGACTTGAGACTTGGACTTGAGTCACACTTAAGTCACACACACAGTGACTTGAGACTTGGACTTGAATCACACTTAAGTCTTAAGATTTGGGACTTGTGAACAATCTTTATTTTTGTGTGTATTAATATTAAGGAAAGGTCTACTAATAATAATGTCATCTAATCAATGCTGATGCTGTATGCTAATAGATAAGGAGTGAGGATACAGTAGGCCTACATGCTTTGAATCCCTTAGTTTTAGCTATGCAGTGTTCTAAGCAGACCGGATGGCATCCAGCAGATGATAGAATGCTCATCCATAAGAGACTTGAGACTTGACTTGAAATTGTGGCCAAAGACTTGAGACTTGACTTGGACTTGTAAAAAATGACTTGTGAGCATCTCTGAGGGGAGCATCCCCTGTTGGCTCGAGAGCATCACAGCTGTGAGCCAAAGAAGGGCAGTGTGGGAGTTATCCATACAATATATCTCCCTCATAGGAGGATCATGATGACAAGTTGATGAAAGAGAACATCAGCTCACTGTGTCCATATCACCAGGTCTCTGAAACATCTACCAAGACCGCCCTGCTTGCATGAGAAGTACATATGGCCACTGAAGAGGAGCAGGACCTGCATCTACTGACTGTCAAAGGCAGACTTGGTGGAATTGGATGCCTCTATAAACAGTCCTCTGGTAGCCTGAGAGAGAGAGGAGTAGCCTTCATGACCTAAACAGGCCTCTGGTAGCCTGAGAGAGAGAGGAGTAGCCTTCATGACCTAAAGAGGCCTCTGGTAGCCTGAGAGAGAGAGGAGTAGCCTTCATGACCTAAACAGACCTCTGGTAGCCTGAGAGAGAGAGGAGTAGCCTTCATGACCTAAACAGACCTCTGGTAGCCTGAGAGAGAGAAGAGTAGCCTTCATGACCTAAACAGGCCTCTGGTAGCCTGAGAGAGAGAAGAGTAGCCTTCATGACCTAAACAGACCTCTGGTAGCCAGAGAGAGATGAGTAGCCTTCATGACCTAAACAGGCCTCTGGTAGCCTGAGAGAGAGAGGAGTAGCCTTCATGACCTAAACAGGCCTCTGGTAGCCTGAGAGAGAGATGAGTAGCCTTCATGACCTAAACAGACCTCTGGTAGCCTGAGAGAGAGAGGAGTAGCCTTCATGACCTAAACAGACCTCTGGTAGCCTGAGAGAGAGAGGAGTAGCCTTCATGACCTAAACAGACCTCTGGTAGCCTGAGAGAGAGAGGAGTAGCCTTCATGACCTAAACAGGCCTCTGGTAGCCTGAGAGAGAGAGGAGTAGCCTTCATGACCTAAACAGGCCTCTGGTAGCCTGAGAGAGAGGAGTAGCCTTCATGACCTAAACAGGCCTCTGGTAGCCTGAGAGAGAGAGGAGTAGCCTTCATGACCTAAACAGACCTCTGGTAGCCTGAGAGAGAGAGGAGTAGCCTTCATGACCTAAACAGACCTCTGGTAGCCTGAGAGAGAGATGAATAGCCTTCATGACCTAAACAGGCCTCTGGTAGCCTGAGAGAGAGAGGAGTAGCCTTCATGACCTAAACAGGCCTCTGGTAGCCTGAGAGAGAGAGGAGTAGCCTTCATGACCTAAACAGACCTCTGGTAGCCTGAGAGAGAGAGGAGTAGCCTTCATGACCTAAACAGGCCTCTGGTAGCCTATGACCTAAACAGACCTCTGGTAGCCTGAGAGAGAGAAGAGTAGCCTTCATGACCTAAACAGGCCTCTGGTAGCCTGAGAGAGAGAGGAGTAGCCTTCATGACCTAAACAGGCCTCTGGTAGCCTGAGAGAGAGAGGAGTAGCCTTCATGACCTAAACAGGCCTCTGGTAGCCTGAGAGAGAGAGGAGTAGCCTTCATGACCTAAACAGACCTCTGGTAGCCTGAGAGAGAGAAGAGTAGCCTTCATGACCTAAACAGGCCTCTGGTAGCCTGAGAGAGAGAGGAGTAGCCTTCATGACCTAAACAGGCCTCTGGTAGCCTGAGAGAGAGAAGAGTAGCCTTCATGACCTAAACAGGCCTCTGGTAGCCTGAGAGAGAGAGGAGTAGCCTTCATGACCTAAACAGACCTCTGGTAGCCTGAGAGAGAGAGGAGTAGCCTTCATGACCTAAACAGACCTCTGGTAGCCTGAGAGAGAGAAGAGTAGCCTTCATGACCTAAACAGGCCTCTGGTAGCCTGAGAGAGAGAGGAGTAGCCTTCATGACCTAAACAGGCCTCTGGTAGCCTGAGAGAGAGAAGAGTAGCCTTCATGACCTAAACAGACCTCTGGTAGCCTGAGAGAGAGAGGAGTAGCCTTCATGACCTAAACAGACCTCTGGTAGCCTGAGAGAGAGATGAATAGCCTTCATGACCTAAACAGACCTCTGGTAGCCTGAGAGAGAGAGGAGTAGCCTTCATGACCTAAACAGGCCTCTGGTAGCCTGAGAGAGGAGTAGCCTTCATGACCTAAACAGACCTCTGGTAGCCTGAGAGAGAGAGGAGTAGCCTTCATGACCTAAACAGGCCTCTGGTAGCCTGAGAGAGAGAGGAGTAGCCTTCATGACCTAAACAGACCTCTGGTAGCCTGAGAGAGAGAAGAGTAGCCTTCATGACCTAAACAGACCTCTGGTAGCCTGAGAGAGAGAGAGGAGTAGCCTTCATGACCTAAAGAGGCCTCTGGTAGCCTGAGAGAGAGAGAGGAGTAGCCTTCATGACCTAAACAGGCCTCTGGTAGCCTGAGAGAGAGAGGAGTAGCCTTCATGACCTAAACAGGCCTCTGGTAGCCCGAGAGAGAGAGGAGTAGCCTTCATGACCTAAACAGGCCTCTGGTAGCCTGAGAGAGAGAGGAGTAGCCTTCATGACCTAAACAGACCTCTGGTAGCCTGAGAGAGAGAGGAGTAGCCTTCATGACCTAAACAGACCTCTGGTAGCCTGAGAGAGAGAGGAGTAGCCTTCATGACCTAAACAGGCCTCTGGTAGCCTGAGAGAGAGAGAGGAGTAGCCTTCATGACCTAAACAGACCTCTGGTAGCCTGAGAGAGAGAAGAGTAGCCTTCATGACCTAAACAGACCTCTGGTAGCCTGAGAGAGAGAGGAGTAGCCTTCATGACCTAAACAGGCCTCTGGTAGCCTGAGAGAGAGAGGAGTAGCCTTCATGACCTAAACAGACCTCTGGTAGCCTGAGAGAGAGAGGAGTAGCCTTCATGACCTAAACAGACCTCTGGTAGCCTGAGAGAGAGAAGAGTAGCCTTCATGACCTAAACAGACCTCTGGTAGCCTGAGAGAGAGAGGAGTAGCCTTCATGACCTAAACAGACCTCTGGTAGCCTGAGAGAGAGAGGAGTAGCCTTCATGACCTAAACAGACCTCTGGTAGCCTGAGAGAGAGAGGAGTAGCCTTCATGACCTAAACAGACCTCTGGTAGCCTGAGAGAGAGAAGAGTAGCCTTCATGACCTAAACAGACCTCTGGTAGCCTGAGAGAGAGAGGAGTAGCCTTCATGACCTAAACAGACCTCTGGTAGCCTGAGAGAGAGAGGAGTAGCCTTCATGACCTAAACAGACCTCTGGTAGCCTGAGAGAGAGAGGAGTAGCCTTCACGACCTAAACAGACCTCTGGTAGCCTGAGAGAGAGAGAGGAGTAGCCTTCATGACCTAAACAGGCCTCTGGTAGCCTGAGAGAGAGAAGAGTAGCCTTCATGACCTAAACAGGCCTCTGGTAGCCTGAGAGAGAGAGGAGTAGCCTTCATGACCTAAACAGACCTCTGGTAGCCTGAGAGAGAGAGGAGTAGCCTTCATGACCTAAACAGGCCTCTGGTAGCCTGAGAGAGAGAGGAGTAGCCTTCATGACCTAAACAGACCTCTGGTAGCCTGAGAGAGGAGTAGCCTTCATGACCTAAACAGGCCTCTGGTAGCCTGAGAGAGGAGTAGCCTTCATGACCTAAACAGACCTCTGGTAGCCTGAGAGAGAGAAGAGTAGCCTTCATGACCTAAACAGACCTCTGGTAGCCTGAGAGAGGAGTAGCCTTCATGA
This sequence comes from Poromitra crassiceps, assembly GCF_964638095.1. Taxonomy (NCBI): domain Eukaryota; kingdom Metazoa; phylum Chordata; class Actinopteri; order Beryciformes; family Melamphaidae; genus Poromitra; species Poromitra crassiceps. The sequence continues at coordinate 21,758,554 of NC_139642.1, read as the reverse complement.
CCTAAACAGGCCTCTGGTAGCCTGAGAGAGAGAGGAGTAGCCTTCATGACCTAAACAGACCTCTGGTAGCCTGAGAGAGGAGTAGCCTTCATGACCTAAACAGACCTCTGGTAGCCTGAGAGAGAGAGGAGTAGCCTTCATGACCTAAACAGACCTCTGGTAGCCTGAGAGAGATGAGTAGCCTTCATGACCTAAACAGACCTCTGGTAGCCTGAGAGAGAGAAGAGTAGCCTTCATGACCTAAACAGACCTCTGGTAGCCTGAGAGAGAGAGGAGTAGCCTTCATGACCTAAACAGACCTCTGGTAGCCTGAGAGAGAGAAGAGTAGCCTTCATGACCTAAACAGACCTCTGGTAGCCTGAGAGAGAGAAGAGTAGCCTTCATGACCTAAACAGACCTCTGGTAGCCTGAGAGAGAGAAGAGTAGCCTTCATGACCTAAACAGACCTCTGGTAGCCTGAGAGAGAGAAGAGTAGCCTTCATGACCTAAACAGACCTCTGGTAGCCTGAGAGAGAGAAGAGTAGCCTTCATGACCTAAACAGGCCTCTGGTAGCCTGAGAGAGAGAAGAGTAGCCTTCATGACCTAAACAGACCTCTGGTAGCCTGAGAGAGAGAGGAGTAGCCTTCATGACCTAAACAGACCTCTGGTAGCCTGAGAGAGAGAAGAGTAGCCTTCATGACCTAAACAGACCTCTGGTAGCCTGAGAGAGAGAGTAGTAGCCTTCATGACCTAAACAGAGTCTAACCTAAACACCACCACTGAAATAGACTCAAACGAGACAAACAACAAATTCACTTTGGCAAAACCCATGCTCTGTCATCTTAAAGGATGATTGCTAAAGCAACACTTTCATAGAGAGAAATGACGGCATTCTTAATTTCCAAAAAGCCTTTATTCAAACTACAAATGCAAAAATACATATTAACAGAAAAATGAAATAACTTTATACAATCATATATATTGATATATTCACTGCTTCTACATGAGGCAGGACTGTGTTTTTCTTCCAATTGCAATGGTTGTGGGATTCTAAAAACCATTTCAATGCAACTCTTATCAAAAACAAAACAAAACACTGCAGCCCCTTCATCATATAGACGTCACCTCTCAGTTAAAGGTCATGAGGACACATTACACCCGCCTATTTACAGACCACCAGTCCAGTCTCTACAGAGTCCAGGGCAACCTTTGGCATCAGCTCCGACTGTTAACAGAGAACTTATTGCCAAGAATAATTGACAGCTGCTCTGCATTGGCCTCTCTACATAAACATTATTCAAAACAAACTGAAAATAATACCATTCGTTCATTTGCCCTTCTTCACAACGCCTCCTTTCATCCAATCACAGGCACTCATTAGCCCTAAAGAAACGCACAAGGCATCAATACACACTGGCACTGACAATCAAGAAACAGACGTACTATTCGTCAAATAGCCATTCCGACAATGCTGCTTTTTAAGAGGTATTTTAGACAACTGTGCATATTTGTATCTAGAATCAATCCAGTTCAAAGGCTAACGGGAAGATCTGCAACGCCACAATGTGAATTCACCAAAGTGATTGAAATGCGGAGAAAAACGTTTGGCCTTGTGTGAGGAACAGATAGCAGAAAGTGGATTTCTTTGATTGCTGACATAGTCATGTCTTTATACAGCATGTATGTAAGTCGCAGGGCACACAGTCATTCATACCTCCACAGTCTAGGTCTAACCTTGCATACCTCCACAGTCAGGTCTAACCTGTAAAAGACATGACATCATTCTGTCCTTCTGGTCTCTTAGCCTGAAGACATATTTAGTTACTCATATACAGTTTCACATTTAGAGAAAGAAAACGAGAGAGCACAAACAAAAATACACGTTTACTGAAAAGCAGTGAAAAAATGCTCTAAACTTTCATAACATTGATATACTTGACTTATATATATATTTATATATATATATATATATATATTTACAAAACACGTGGAATTGACTGTACAGTTTTTTGTACACATTCAAATATAGACAGCAGTAAGCTAGCGGCACATCGCCGGCCTCTCCTTGCCCTGCAGGGGGCAGGATAGAGTGCAGTGTGAGCGGGGCGGCCAGGGTTTACACTAGGTTCTTCACACAGGCACATGGGGGGGGGGGGCAGCATGACCTGCTGTCCCTGAGGATACACACACACACACACACACACACACACACACACACACACACACACACACACACACACACACACACACACACACACACACACACACACACACACACACACACACACACACACACACACACACACACACACAGTAATCTCTTAGCATTTAAATCCACAATCAGATTATTTTGGGGGAAATGTCTGCTGCACTGTGGCTACACCTGCATTTGGAATCAGGTTTGGGAGCTTAACTCACTTAGAACGCATTTCGACCGCCGGCATCGTCTAGTGTCGCCTTTCTTGGTTTTCCTCTGGGCAAGAACCAGGCTGAGGCGATACTTTTTTAGTACCGCCTTCGTTGAGGTTCTAACGGGGCTGATGTGTGACCCTCTTGTGTGTTAGTTAGGATTTCCCAAACTGTTATTTTCACCAGTCTTGTCTTGCTGCCTTCAGCCTAATAAAATCAGTCTCCTTGCTTAGCCTCAATAGGCGGCCATTTTTAAAAGGCTCGGCCTGAACACGAGCCTCCTCCCACTGTCCCCGACCCACGCAGGCAGTGAGAATAACGATATGGAAATAATAACTATAATAATTACGATATAGAAATAGCCTATTATTTTCCACTGATGGTCTCATTTGATCATATAGGTCATATAGAGGCATCAGGATTTCATAAGCAGTTAAAAGTTCCATGCAGGGGGCGGGGCTTTCATTGTACATGTATGACAAGTAGGGTCGCTACAAAAGGGAGCCTGTTGAGGCCATCTCCTTGTATATGCAGTTTCATGTGACATTGCGGCGTCGCTATGACGACCAGTTGTGGCGGTGGGCACATTGAGGGGGTACTATTTGCGGTGGAAAACCAACAGGTACTACCAAAAGCGAGTAGAGACGATACTATGGGGTCAAAATGAAGCATTACATCAATTCAGGTTCGCCAAATTGTCAGAAAAACGGCACTGATGCTGCGCAAAAAAGTGTCGAGTATTGGGTTACCGACATCCTAAAGCCAATATTGGCTTTATAAGAAATATCAGAGCTACAACCCACATAAAAGAATCATCTGGGGATCTCCGAATACTTACTAATTTGAAGATATTCTAATATCGGCAAAAAAAAAAGAGCAGTTTCAATCCAGAAATATCCTTATCGGCCTTTGAAGCCTCACATCGGTCAAACCCGAACATCAAACAACATTCTTTCCCTTTAGCTCACTCTCACACGCTAGAAAACAAAACACCTCACGCCTCTCAAAGCCAGCGGCGTCGCAAAGCTCCTCAAAGAAGTGCAACAGCCATTTCAAGTCAGAAGAAGAGCGAGAGCGACGTTCATGTCTTCACTGATGCGTCTGGAGAGCTGCATTCGCGACAGTGTGTGGCAGAGGAAAGCGCGTTCAGCACTGAGGTGGGAAGCTGGAAATGTGGCACACTGATATGGTGGAGGTGACGTGGCGCCCCGAAATAACTTGACCCTGTAGCTGTGGACACTGCAGTGCACCAGGCTCTGTCATGCTCCTTTATGTCTCTGGAAGTTCTCTGGAGAAAAAAAGTCCACGCCTTTTCAGGGCTGTATATGATTCATTGGGTTTCCAGCATGCTGCGGTGCCGGAGTGGGTCTGGGTGGTGATGGTGGGGGGGTTAGATGACTTTGTAGGCCAGGTAGTCGCGTAGCGGGGTGGGTCTGGGTGGTGATGGTGGGGGGGTTAGATGACTTTGTAGGCCAGGTAGTCGCGTAGCGGGGTGGGTCTGGGTGGTGATGGTGGGGGGGTTAGATGACTTTGTCGGCCAGGTAGTCGTGTAGCGGGGTGGGTCTGGGTGGTGATGGTTAGATGACTTTGTAGGCCAGGTAGTCATGTAGCAGGGTGGGTCTGGGTGGTGATGGTGGTTGTGGTGGTTAGATGACTTTGTAGGCCAGGTAGTCATGTAGCAGGGTGGGTCTGGGTGGTGATGGTGGTTGTGGTGGTTAGATGACTTTGTAGGCCAGGTAGTCGTGTAGCGGGGTGGGTCTGGGTGGTGATGGTGGGGGGTTAGATGACTTTGTAGGCCAGGTAGTCGCGTAGCGGGGTGGGTCTGGGTGGTGATGGTTAGATGACTTTGTAGGCCAGGTAGTCGTGTAGCGGGGTGGGTCTGGGTGGTGATGGTTAGATGACTTTGTAGGCCAGGTAGTCGTGTAGTGGGGTGGGTCTGGGTGGTGATGGTGGGGGGGTTAGATGACTTTGTAGGCCAGGTAGTCATGTAGCAGGGTGGGTCTGGGTGGTGATGGTTAGATGACTTTGTAGGCCAGGTAGTCATGTAGCAGGGTGGGTCTGGGTGGTGATGGTTAGATGACTTTGTAGGCCAGGTAGTCGCGTAGCGGGGTGGGTCTGGGTGGTGATGGTGGTTGTGGTGGTTAGATGACTTTGTAGGCCAGGTAGTCGCGTAGCGGGGTGGGGATGGCCAGCGCCTCCACCTGCTGGGTGGTCATGACACGCCGTAGAGCCATCCGAGACAAGTGCTGCAGACTGGAGATGCTACGGGGACACTCCCAGAAGTGGACACTGCCGTCACGAGTCCTGTAATAACAAAATGTATAAATACGTAAATAAATAAACATTTGAAAAAATCGTTAACTCAACGCTTCCATATTTGGGTTTTGTTTGGATTTTTGCCAATGTGAAAATGGAGTGTTGTGAATACAGTGTGTACAGAGGCATTTGGGTGAGGATACACTACAATCAAAACTTGTAAAGCAGGTTTCCTTGGTTGCTTTACCATGACCAAGAGTCACTTAGGTGTGTCCTATGGTATGTACAATGATCTGCTCATAAATGTGTGTGTGTGTGTGTGTGTGTGTGTGTGTGTGTGTGTGTGTGTGTGTGTTAGTGTCTTACCCAGCAGCAAGGACACTTCCTTCAGTAGAGAAGGCACAGCAGAGGCCGTTGGTCAGGGAGGCGATGGCCTGGGGAGCTCTTTCCTCCATGCTCCAGAAACGCACCAGCCTGAGCGGAGAGGGAACAGAGAGGATCTGATTGGTCAGCACGTCTCGCAAACAACATACACTGACACAGGGCGTCCGAGTAGTGTAGCGCTAGATTCCCTGGCTACCAACACGAGGGTCGCAGGTTCGCGCCCCCCGTGTTACCTCCAGCAGGGTCGGGCGTCCATACGGGCACGATTGGCTGCGTTTGCGGGTGGGACGCCGGAACGAGGGTATGTGTCCTGGTCGCTGCACTAGCGCCTCCTCTGGTCAGTCGGGCCGCCTGTTCGGGGCAGGAAAGGAACTGGTGGGAATAGCGTGATCCTCCCACGTGCTGCCGGTGAAGCTCCCCGCTGTCAGGTGAAAAGAAGCGACTGGCAACTGCACATGTATCGGAGGAAACCCGTTTCTGTCTACGGCTCTCCCCTGATTGGCAGAGGGGGTGGGGCAGCAGGAGGAATTGACCAAGCACATTTGGGAAGAAAATGGGGGCGGGATCAGAAGGACAAAAACACACTGACTGAAATCAACAAAACTATGACTCATGTGTTCCGCAGAACATTTCGCTTGCGTTTCCAAGCTCCTTTGAGCACACAGCTCCTGAGCTCCGGCCATCTTCAGCTTCTGATCATGTTAACAGCAGGGCTGTAATGAGAAGCCATCTTAAGCTACACCGTGATATCAAGGAACCACTTATTGCACCGTAAGCCTTCCCTGTAATACTGTGCCCACCATATGGCACTGCATGCCACTACAAATAAGTTCATAATGGGGGACTAATTCCGTTTACAGGTACACTTATGAAGTCAATGTTGAATTATTTTATTTAAAAAAATATATATATAATAATAATAATAAAAAAAGGGGTTTTGATTTAGGATTAAAATAGTTTTTTTACGAGGCATGTCTAAACCAGGCGGCAAGCTCAGACTTGGACAGATGAGGAAGTGATACTAAAAGCTGTAGTTCCTCGAACGGCCTCGAAAGGGATCATTTAAATCTCAGGATAAAAACAACATCCTAAACTGTGGAGCAACTTTGTATCTCTCGTATTCTGCCAAAATCTATTTCACAACCTTCTCGAGGGGCTGCAGCGGCAGGGGAGGAGGGGCTGCAGCGGCAGGGGAGGAGGGGCCGCAGCAGCAGGGGAGGAGGGGCTACAGCAGCAGCAGGGGAGGAGGGGCTGCAGCGGCAGGGGAGGAGGGGCTGCAGCGGCAGGGGAGGAGGGGCCGCAGCAGCAGGGGAGGAGGGGCTGCAGCGGCAGGGGAGGAGGAGGGGCTGCAGCGGCAGGGGAGGAGGGGCCGCAGCAGTGGAAAGCTTGTTTTCCTCCAGGCCTGACTAATGGCTACCTTGTGACGGTCATGTGATCCAAAACAGCCAGAGCTCTCTGCTCTCAGAGCCATTTAAGACCGACTCCCTGCAGCAAACACTACTGTCTTTCTGCTGCACGCTGCTGTTTACATAGAGACTGTTTTCACAGAATTGTGTTGCTAGGGAACGGTTTGAAAACCTAGCTTATTTCCTGCTAATGCTACAAACACTGCCACAGGAAGTAAGCTGGGGGAAATTTTAGAGTGTTTATGGTGTCGAGTTAAAACCATGGATAATCTGACCACAGTGTGGGCTAATGGGCATCTGAAGAGGCTTTAGGGGCGAAAAATCAACCCTGAGACGCACAGCAAAAAATAAATAGGCTTACATCCATAGGAGTTTTGGGATGCTGATAACAATATTAATACTGGGAGTTTTACTTGTTGTTGTTGTTTTCTTACTGTAGATAATTTTCCAATACCCTTATATTATGTCCAGATGTTGACATGTTATGATATTTGCTATTTATCTGTCCTCTTCGAATTTGTTTAAAATATTTAATGCCATCTACACATAGTATGAGTTAGTCCAAATTCCTGTTTCATTTAAAGACACCACCTGTTCAGCCCTGACCAGAACCCGCCCTGACCGGAACCCGCCCTGACCGGAACCCGCCCTGACCGGAACCCACCCTGACCGGGAACCAGCCCTGACTGGAACCCGCCCTGACCGGAACCCGCCCTGACCGGAACCCGCCCTGACCGGAACCCACCCTGACCGGGAACCAGCCCTGACCGGAAGTCCGGAACCCGCCCTGACCGGAACCCGCCCTGACCGGAACCCGCCCTGACCGGAACCCGCCCTGACCGGAACCCGCCCTGACCGGAACTGGAAATGTATGCAATTGGGGGCTTCTTATTCACAGCAACGGATTACTTAAACAAATTAAACGTCTGTTTATTATGCCATTTGGGATTGAATGGGAGGTTTGGTAAAACGGATTAAAAAATATCTTGAATTGTTGTAAATCGGCATAAAAACATGAACATTGAATGAAGTGACGTCAAATGTCAAATGTAAAAGAAAAAAATCAGGAATAGTTACGACTGTAGCACTGTGGTTATTGCGTGCCTCACCTGTCGTGTTATGACTGTAACACTGTGGTTATTGCGTGCCTCACCTGTCGTGTTATGACTGTAACACTGTGGTTATGGCGTGCCTCACCTGTCGTGTTATGACTGTAACACTGTGGTTATTGCGTGCCTCACCTGTCGTGTTATGACTGTAACACTGTGGTTATGGCGTGCCTCACCTGTCGTGTTATGACTAACACTGTGGTTATTGCGTGCCTCACCTGTCGTGTTATGACTGTAACACTGTGGTTATGGCGTGCCTCACCTGTCGTGTTATGACTGTAACACTGTGGTTATGGCGTGCCTCACCTGTCGTGTTATGACTGTAACACTGTGGTTATTGCGTGCCTCACCTGTCGTGTTATGACTGTAACACTGTGGTTATTGCGTGCCTCACCTGTCGTGTTATGACTGTAACACTGTGGTTATGGCGTGCCTCACCTGTCGTGTTATGACTAACACTGTGGTTATTGCGTGCCTCACCTGTCGTGTTATGACTGTAACACTGTGGTTATGGCGTGCCTCACCTGTCGTGTTATGACTGTAACACTGTGGTTATGGCGTGCCTCACCTGTCGTGTTATGACTGTAACACTGTGGTTATTGCGTGCCTCACCTGTCGTGTTATGACTGTAACACTGTGGTTATGGCGTGCCTCACCTGTCGTGTTATGACTGTAACACTGTGGTTATGGCGTGCCTCACCTGTCGTGTTATGACTGTAACACTGTGGTTATTGCGTGCCTCACCTGTCGTGTTATGACTGTAACACTGTGGTTATGGCGTGCCTCACCTGTCGTGTTATGACTGTAACACTGTGGTTATTGCGTGCCTCACCTGTCGTGTTATGACTAACACTGTGGTTATTGCGTGCCTCACCTGTCGTGTTATGACTGTAACACTGTGGTTATGGCGTGCCTCACCTGTCGTGTTATGACTGTAACACTGTGGTTATGGCGTGCCTCACCTGTCGTGTTATGACTGTAACACTGTGGTTATGGCGTGCCTCACCTGTCGTGTTATGACTGTAACACTGTGGTTATGGCGTGCCTCACCTGTCGTGTTATGACTGTAACACTGTGGTTATTGCGTGCCTCACCTGTCGTGTTATGACTGTAACCCTGTGGTTATTGCATGCCTCACCTGTCGTGTTATGACTGTAACACTGTGGTTATGGCGTGCCTCACCTGTCGTGTTATGACTGTAACACTGTGGTTATGGCGTGCCTCACCTGTCGTGTTATGACTGTAACACTGTGGTTATTGCGTGCCTCACCTGTCGTCGGTGACGCTGGCGATGTGGCGACCGTCATGGCAGAAGCTCACAGAGCGGACCCAGCGGTCGTTCGACCCTCCGGCAAAAATTGGTGATGGCGGAGGGAAGAGATGGCTGGAGAAAAGGGGGGGGGGGGGAGGAGTGAATGACATTTCTCAAGTACAAACACATTCACGGTTGAAAGCTTATAATGTATAGTGATACATAATACAGTTGTTGTGTTATCACAAATATCATCGTTACTATGGATTTTCATTCATTGTATATTTTTCTCTTTTTGAGACCTGTCGCTAGTCAGATGAAGGGAGGCAAGTGTGTATATTTAATGTTATATTTGATCATATTTAATGTTGCGATATTGATATTTTTCTCAGCACTGCAAATCACATTTCAAGCCTAGTTTGAGCTTTCAATCATCTTTTGTCTGATGAAGAGCACTGAGCTTGAAATGTGGCTTGTCTAAGTGTTCAGAATGTAGACATAGCAGGTGTCATTGTGCTCCTTTTTTTAAATCCGTCGTCTGAAAACACAGATCGGTCCCAGCTCGCAAAAATCTATTGACTGATGCGAAAAACGCAGAAAATCGAACCTCGTCCGAATACTTAAATGACGTACGTAATTGTCGGACTCGGTGTGTCAATGATGATTGACACAAATGAGGTCGTATTCAATTTCGGACGAAAAAACTGAGTCTGTGTGCAAAGTGTTTAACTGTGAACAGACTGTGTTTCTAAATGTACGACACTGCTGCATCAGCACAATTCAGTAGACAAGACATGGGTCATTTCAGTACTGTTCTCACTGGGAACTGATCATTTCATCACGGATACATCTGACTGATTCTGGGTTTCATTTCAAATTGTTAGCTAGCTAACCAGATTCTATTGAAGCGCCACTGTTTCTCCGTTAAGAAGACATCTGATTAGCACACTAGCTAATGTGTTTAGTAGAAGCTAGCGTTATAATAGCTAGTAGTTGCATATTAACACTAGCTAATGTGTTTAGTAGAAGCTAGCGTTATAATAGCTAGTAGTTGCATATTAACACTAGCTAATGTGTTTAGTAGAAGCTAGCGTTATAGCTAGTAGTTGCATATTAACACTAGCTAATGTGTTTAGTAGAAGCTAGCATTATAGGTAGTAGTTGCATATTAACACTAGCTAATGTGTTTAGTAGAAGCTCAAGCTCAATCTTGAAAAGACAGAGCTACTCTTCCTCCCAGGGAAAGACCTCTTCCTCTCCATTGACAACACTGCTGTGTTAACCTCTACATAACCACCTCAGCCGAAGCAAAACAAATACTGTATGTGCACATGTCTCACCCCAGCTCCAGCAGGATGGTGGCCTTGTGGGGGTCCCATACGATGACCCGGGTATCGTAGGAGGCGGTGGCCAACAGCGCCCCATCTGGCGAAAACTCACAAGACACCACGTCATTGTGGTGCCCCTCCAACCTCCCGATCAACGTATACTTGTCCATGTTCCATAGGAACACCTGCGGAGGGAAGAGAGGCTTGTTATAGCCCATGGAATGATTTAGACTGGATGAATGATCTCACATGTATGACTACTAAATGCACATTAAACATAAATTAGAAATTAAGATTAAGCAACGGCAATTAAACACGAATTAAACAGAAAGTGATGCTCAGTGTCACTATAAGGCTTCGTAACCATAAACCAGGCCAAACAAACAGTTATCAGCACATGCGCTATACAAGCAGCAAGGCTATCTGTCCAAATGCATCACTTCACCTAAACTGATGATATTCAGATATGTATTTCACTGACTACAACATGAACATTGTGATTAACATTCATACATTTTGATCTAAAGACAGTTTTAAACATTATGATTAATCTTTGTACATGTGCAAATACATTGTTAAAGATGCTATGCAAAACAAAAAAGTCTACACATAAAAAGAGAAAATAAAGCAAGTAGTAACTTAAGGTAACATAATGTTACTCCGCTGGTTTCCCCTTTCAGAGTTTTAGTTCACTGTGTTTACAATAGGCTTGCACCTCCGGCAGAGCCTAGGAAGAGAGACAGAGACTGCAAGAGAGAAGAACAAGGCCAGAGAGTTGTGCCTTTGGCAAAGACACACACACACGCACACGCACACACAGACAGACACACACACACACACACACACACACACACACATTTGCAAAAAATGTGACAATCTGTAGATGCCTTTTGCTTTCAACAGTCAGCCATGGTTTTAACGGTTATGTAATGTTGCCTTTGCTCTAGGGCAATGCAATACATGTGCAAATAAAACAAATCTATCTCCTCTAATGAGGATTTGCAATTCAATGTTTAACACTGCCCTTAACGACTCTTGCAGCTAACTGCGTCGATGTCATTATAGCAAATAGATCAGATGAAATGGAAAAGCAGTACTGCAAACATTGCATGTGAGCAAACATTATCGAGTTAGAGTGAAGTGAAGATAGAGTCTCTTCAGTTGAGAAAGTTTGCTCCCTCCTGTCACTGTCTGCAGTGTGACGTGTCTGAAGTGTTCCTGTGCTCCAGGCAGCTGCCTGCACTCTACACCATCTGCACACTTCCCATGTGGACCTGACAGGACTGCCGTCTACCGACACCAACCTCCTACTCGCCTCATACGAAGACAACAGCAGCAGCCATTTTCTCTCTGCTCATGCTAGCAGCTAGCACTGTTTTGGCCAAGCTGTGCTTTCGTTGCCGTTCAATTTTGACCGAAAGAATGAATGTTTATGGAGAAATGCGGCCAAAAAAAACGAAACAAAAAAAAACAGAAAATGTTATTTCTGTTGAGCTGTTGTTGCCAATGGCAAAACACTCAAAGGCTAATCATTAAAGCCAAAAAAGCCACAAAAGACCAGCAGATGTAAAAGTTACCGTCGATTTGGCCAATTTGTGGACAACAGGGAATTCACCATCCTGTATGATATTTTTCAATAGTAGCGTTGTTCTTCCTGTACTTGGAAGAGTGTTTGGGGCAAGGCAGACATTGATAGAGATACAGGCAGTCTGCAAAGGCACAAAGAACCTAGTCATGCATTACGTCAACACTGATCTGAGCTCTGGGCTGCTGCAACATACAGTAACAGCAGCACTGGTGCACTGTTGACTTAACCTGAACGTGCAGCAGATATGATGGCTGTGCTATAACTTTCAATTGATACTATTACAATTAGGGCTGCACAATTAATCAAATCAATATCAAAATCGCAATATGGCTCAGTGCAATATCCTGCGATTTGATCAAGGTAAAATGTGTCACAACACACTATTAAAGGAAGCATTGTGGTGCTACAGAGTAGGGCTGCAACTGACGATTATTTTCATTATCGATGAATCTGTCGATTACTTTCTCAATTAATCGATTAGTTGTTTGGTCTCTAAAATGTCAGAAAATGGTGGAAAATGTCATTCAGTGTTTCCCAAAGCCCAAAAGATATTCAGTTTACTGCCAGAGTAAAGAAACATTTTAGAAGCTGCAATCAGAGAATTTGGATTTTGTTTTGCTTAAAAAATTACGATGAATCAAAACGATTAATCGGTTATCAAAATAGTTGTTGATTAATTTTCCGTCAATCGACTAATTAAAAATTAACTAAAAATTTGCATTTCCACAAATCGTATCGCATATCACAAGATCTGTCAATATACTTGGAATATGATCAACCAAAAATGTGCATATTGTGCAGCCATAATTACAATGTTATATTGTATGCGATATTGGGAGAGACATTTAAACTGACAGTCACAGAAAATCGAACTAAGAAACTAAATAAAAGCTAGGTGTGTACTAACGCTATGGCAGTGCTAATTAGGTACAGGTAAGGGTGGGGGTGGGTTGGGTTGTTTGGGAGAGAGGGGAGGGGACGGGAAGGGTAAGGACAGGATTTTACCACCACTTGAATGAGTTTTAAAAACGGAAATAAATGAATCAAAAGAGGAACTGCAACAGCAGAGGGAGACAGACACGGAGCAGCACCTACGTGCGGATTGACCTTTGACCTTGCCAGGGGCCGGGACAGGGGCCCCAGGGCATTGGGCACTGTGCGTCCCCGCTTTGCACCGGCTGCTCAAAATGTCAGCGCGGCGCTCCCAGCGCTCAAAACCAATCACACACTGAGCTGAGCTCTGCCACCACCTGTGACGGAGGCAAAGACACACACTGTAGGGACACACACAGCCTAACAAAGCTAGTGTAGCACCAGCAGCTGACACAGGTCTACCATTACTACCACCATGCCCCCCTCCCCCCCCAATGGTTGCCAAGTATGGAGATATGGTGAACTTAGGGTGTTCAGTCTATGGACTCAATATTCACAAGCAGGCTTAACCCATTGATACCTGATGCAGCATGTGCGTGTATATCCCTCATTTGTGTGTGTATCCCTTTAAGACCGCAAACCGCGTCACGCGGTCTTAAAGGGATACACACACAAATGCTGCATCAGGTATCAATGGGTTAAGGCCTGCACACACTGGAAAGTCACTTAAAAAGTAGAGCCCGACCGATACATCGGTAGATATGTTGGCCGATATTTTTTTACGTTTATTTTTTAAAGTTATAGACAGCATGTTGTCATACATGCATACAAAATAGTTTTTCTTAACTCAAGTTATATATATATATATTTGTTCTACTGTATTTGTGTTTTTGTATCTCTAGTTATTTATAATCATTAAATTCCAAGTGAAGTTTACAGTTTCAGTGCACTGATGTCATTTTGGACAATAAAGTTTATTGTTAAAGTGTCAAATTTCCTGACTACATTACAGATCTCAAGTCAAATCATATCTTTCTCAAGCATTTGATATTTGAGGGATCATTGCAAAAAAAAAAAGAGTAATATGATGTGTATATAAAAATATCAGAATATCGGCCGATATATCGATATCGGAATTTTTTTTGCTCACTAATATCGGAAACGGCCCCAAAAATCCAGTATCGGCCGGGCTCTAGTAAAAAGTGCTCAGTAGGGCTGCGTATCGGTAGTCGATACCTTCAAGGTATCGAACCCAGTACCAAGTAGTATCAAAACTTCTCCAGTCAAACGACCCTGCATTCGATCCTTTGTTTTGTAGAGAAAAAAAACAGCTATTTGTATGCATTTTCTCACAACCAATCACAGCAAGCGTTCTTCGGTGTAATGTGTGATTGGGCCACTACTGCAGCAGCTACAACGCAGAGTGTTTGGTGGTGAAGTGAAGTGGAGCGCGGTGTATGTGACGGAGTTGACAGTTCAACAGGAAAAAAAGGTATCGAATTAAGTACTTGGTACCAATCGGTATCAATTTAAGGGTACTGGTATTGGTACTGGTATCGTAACTTTTTAAACGATACCCAGCCCTAGTGCTCAATCAAAAAAAATAGAACATATTTTTCTTCGGTGACCTTTGATAATATGCCAGGCTTACCAAAACCTTTTTTTTAAGGTGTTTGGGAGTCATATTTCAATTAATTATCATGTCAAGATGTCCCTGCTGTGATCACAAATTAATTCTAATAAATACATTAGAAAGTACTTGGATAATATTGGAGTGGTACGACAAGGTTTCTACAAAACAAAAAAAAAAACACACAAAAAGTTGTCTACTCTGCATGCAAACTTTATAATACCAAAAAACTTTTTTTTTCACTGCAAACAAAACCAGGCAAAATGTCCAAGCAGGTAGTACACCTCGTCATGACACTGAGCAAGTTTCTATTGAGCTGGAAATGGGAGGATAGCTGAGTGGGCAGTGTTTCATTTGGAGCTTCATTGAGCAGAACTTGGCACAAGCAATAAGCACACAGAGTAGCTAGCAAACCCAAAGAGTAACGAGGGCGAGATAGAACGTGTATATGTACCGCTTTGCCGGCGCCCACTGAGCACAGGATGGAGGAGTCGGGGGAGAAGGAGCTGCAGTACACCCAGTGTTGATGCCCCCGCAAAACCTTCACCATGTTACCTGCAACACAGACACATCATGACATATTACTCAGGGTATACGCAGGAATCCTCAAGTTAAATTGAATTCCTTTTAAGACCTTTTCAAAATATATTGTAAGACCTAAACGCTACTTTCGTCACATCAGCGATAGAGGTGTAAAAAAAGTTTCATCACGATACTTTCTTCTTTGGACAACGATACGGTATTTGCTGCCATGATACAATTTCGATTCAATTCAATTCAGGGGCCTGCGATCGATATGAGACGATATATGCCCATTTAATACAAAGAACTTCAATTTCTATTCTTGCACAAAATATATAAATTCAATCACTTTCAATGATCTATTATGTCTATTTTCAAAAACATTCAAGGCTTTGATTTGTTTTTGTCTCAAATTCACAAACTTGCAAGGATTCCAAGGAACGACGTCCAGGGAATATTTCAGTTTCAATAAAGGCGATCCACCAAGGACAGCGATCCCTACCGTCATCTTTCAGGTCCCAGACACGGAGGGTCTTATCTCTTGATGCTGAGACCAGCATGAGGCTGCCATCTGGAGCGAAGGTCAGGTCTCGCACTATATCGGTATGGTCCATCAGATTCAGCAACAGCTTTCCTGCAACGGCCCGGCATCAAAACAAACGGGGTTAATTAATACCTGAAGGGAAACAGTCAAGCAGGGGAGAAGCTACTTGAGGACGTCAACCCCTCCATTGTTCTGCTTATCTGACAACGATGTCAGATAACTCGCACTGTGTGGGCACAGCAGGAGGCGTGGCCTGATAAGCCTCATCAAGAAGTATGAAATCATTAACTTAAGTGCCCTGTTTTGGGATAAGAAATGTGACTGTCACATAAAAGTGACTAGAGCCATTTTCACACATGCGCTTTTTACCGCTAAATGACCGGAAAGCGGTCTAATGCCTTCATGTGTGAAAGTTGTTTTCCGGTATAAGCGCGACCCCGTCATCGCGGGCTTTTCACCAGTTTCGAGCCAGTCAGAAGAGCGGTATGCTGCGATAAGGGACACAAGTGTGAAACGGGTCCAGTCATTTGCCGGTCCTTCTCTCTCATGGGCGAGGTGTACACACGTTGCTTAACGTTCACTTCCAGCGTGCATCACCTAATCATTCAAGCACATCAAAGCAAACTACTTCCACATTTCGCTTCGTGCATTTGCTTTCTCTACATACATACAAGCGTTGGGCGGCGGACTGAAGGACTGGCCTCTCTCGAGCAGAGAGGGGAGGGGGGAAATCGGCTGTGTTTATTACGCTGGCTTGACGCTGCCTGTCTGCACTGCAGCCCATGAGCGAATGTGAAGGATACAACATACTCTTAAGTCAAACGAGTGTGATTTATTGTGTGACAAGCGACCTTATTTCACCATCGGAGTTTTGCCGACCCCCAAAATAAGCTCCCCCCTCCCCCCAACATACAGGCTATTTGACGACTATATTCACACATGCAGCGCTCAGGTGTGAAGGGAAATTCCGGGAAATGTCCGATATTTTGACTTACAGGTAATTTTCCGGTACGCATGTATGAAAACGGCTTAAGTTTGCATCCCTGAAGCTTTTGCCTTTGAAATCCCCTGGGCTACATCCACTTCAAACAGCTTATAGACACTGAGACACTTTAGGCTTTTGAAAGCGCTGGGAGGGACGTGTTGGTCTCCTCACCTGTGTACACGTCCCAGATCTTGATGCGTCCGTTGTTGAGGCCCGTGGCCAGCAGCAGTTGGTCCTGGCCGAACTTGAACCGGTGCCACTCGATGTTGACACAGCGGCTCTGCTTCTCCGGCACCGACGAGCCGAAGGCCAGGCCCCACACGATGTCGCCGCAGTCGATGGTGTGCTCGCGCAGCTCGCCGGCCGCCGCCTGACCTCCGTCGCGGCTGTTCTGGCGTGACAGGCGGCGCGGGCTCGACGCGTTGGTGCCCTCCCCGCAGTGACCCGCAGAGCTACAGCCAATGGAGGGTGGATGAAGAGAAACACAGGAGAGGAGGCCAACAAGAGACAAAGAGGTGAGAGTCATACAAAAGCAACTAACCTAAAGACTAAGGTGTGCTTTTTTTTGTTTTGTTAAATGAAATAAAAAGAAAAATTTGACTTCAGAAAAACAAATGAATTGAAATGATATTGTGTAGTTAAAAGACGAATTAAAATAAAATATAAATATACAGAAAATGTCTATTAGTCTTTGTCAATTTTGTCAACACAAGCATGACTGAGTCTAGTTGCCTTCACAAAGTTTCCAACTTCCAATCCATTTAGGTGTCCCAGTGCCCGGGGGCCCTCGTTAATGTTTCGGTTGCACCCGTCTTACTTCCTGCCTTTTAGACACAAAACGGCTGCTGCGAAAAAGACCTATTAACTGATTTTATGATATTTTCTGTGTAGCTTGATGCAATAGTCTTGTCTTTAATCTTCCCTCTTAACAGCTTTACAGCCTCACACGGGGAACAATACAGATAACGCGCGCTGAACGCGCCATATCGATTTCATTTTTACAGCACACAGCGATATGATCCTCGAGGTGCCGTGTTTTCATTTCTCCTGCCAACGTTTTCCTCCGCCGGGCAAATAGACTTCCTGTTAAAGATTGACACGTTCAAAAGCAGTGGCGGTCACAAGATGCTGCTCACTGCTAGCCTTATACGTAGCACAAGGCTAATAACATCACGTTCAAGCACCGGTTAATCTCCCTCCCAGGAACTTATCTTATTTACAATGATTTCCAATGGAGATAATAACGCCTTGAACCAACAATTCAATCCTTAACACCCTCAAAGTAATGAGGCAAAGAGGAGCACCCTCCCAGCTCAGCTTAAGTTAAAGCCGTTATAGCTTCTGAAAAGTGCATTGAATTTCTCTTAAGAGTTGCTGTAAAAGTCTAGTTGCAGCCCAGACTGCCGGTGGCAGTGACGGTGACGGACAAAAACGCTGTGGAGATCACTGGGTGAGTCGTCAGATCATAATTAATGTGAGGAGAGGGCTGCAGGTTAAAAAAAAAACGAAATTCTCCTTTAAGATGTGTTAACGGCTCCTTAGGGCAGACCGGCTCATAGGGCTGAGCAAAATGATATTATATCGATATTATTTACATTTTGGATATGGTAATATGGTGATATGGCATATGTGTTGTCTGTTCCCGGTTTTGAAGGTTGCGTTACAGTAAAGTGATGTGATTTTCCAAATTTGCCAGACTGTTCTAGCTGTTCTATTATTTGCCTTTACCCACTTGGTCATTATATCCACATTACTGAGGATTATTTATCATTATATATTATATATCATTATTTATTGTATGTCAACAGTGATACCAGGCTATCTTGGCTCATTGTGGAGTCTATGGGATCAAATAACGTAATCATGATGGGGCTTTGTTCAAGCCTCAGCGTCTTGAGGGGAGGCCCACAGTCTCAGACTCTGAAAACCCCTGGGCTAAGGGATACCTCGGTCTAACCGGATGCATTTCAGGCTTTAGGGGACTACTTACAAATCCTTCAGGCATTTTGACCACGGAATGAGCTTGACGATGCGATGCCCTAGAGACCAAGCGAAGTAGGAACCATCGGGGGCGAAGGCTACGGTCCAGGCCTCACGCCCAGACTTCTGGTCGAAGGGAGCGACCGGCACCAGGAGTTCACCGATTAACTTAGCCTTACCTGCACACACAAGAACACAGCTACTTCAGAGACAGCACTGACTGAACTACAAGAACACAGCTACTTCAGAGACAGCACTGATCACATTAGGATTCCTTTACTCAACCCAACCTGGCAAACAGGAATCTCAACCATCTCAGAACTACCCCCTTGGCCTCTCCACACACACACACACACACACACACACACACACACACACACACACACACACACACACACACACACACACACACACACACACACACACACACACACACACACACACACACACACACACACACACACACACACACACACAAGTAGGCTTGTCGGCAATGCAGTCATCTGATTGGCCAACTGTGCAGATAGCACATCTGATAAGAGAACAACGTGGGTTTGGTTAGCATAGTTGATAAGATAGGTTAAATGTCCTGTAATGTTTACAAGAACAACCAATATAGGTTTATTAAGCAGTCGGCGTAAATACACCAATAGGGAATTATAAAGGACACTTCTGATCGTTAATAGATCTGAGCATTTTGTCAGCACGGGCCTGAAATCTTTGGAAACCTGCCAGAGAATGTATATTATAAAATAAACCTCTGTATGGTTTTAAGACACTCCCTAAAAACTATTTTTGTACAAACTTCCATTTGATTGATCATTTAAAGTTCATTATTGCTACAATTATGTTAGAGAATAATAATACTGTCATCCAGTTAAATTGAATGTATTATGTAACTTGAAGAGTTAAAGAAATACAGTTACTGTAAAAGCATTATAATCGGTGGAGTCCGGACTACCTTTTTAAATATTTAACCACGCCGGATTGCTAGAACAACAACAACAAAACACCACACAAGTTACATAAAGTCCAGGAATTTGACCATGCCTCACTTTTGATGAAATACAATCTAAATAAAAAGTTTTCTCATGTTCCAGCTGTCTGATGTCTTTTCGGTTCTTTGGCTTGTGGACTGTCGGTCAGGATAAAATAAGACATGTGAGGATGTCATCTTGGGCTTTGGGGGGAAATGTATTATCGCCATTTTTCACCATTTGGTGACGCGCTTTGTCCCGTATTGGAGAAACACAAAGTGCAAAGAAAAGAGTGAAGGGCTATTTGTATTGAGCGAGTAAAACCCCGCAGCCACTGCTGCTCTGCCCCTCACCCTGTCTGGGGTGTCATCGTGTTACGTTCCAACTACCCTAGATTGCGCCTCTCTCATTCTGTTTGTTGTGAGTCACGACCAATGAAGCGCTGTCAGCGTTGCTAGATTCAACTAAACTCTGAAGACAGCACATTGAGTAGGCTATTAGCTATTTACATTGTACCTATACAAATGTAGCATGCCATTTGTTTTTGTTGTGTTCAGACGATTTCAGTTGAAATCTAAAATGTTTTTGCACTAATGCTTTAAACTTTCATACCAGGTTTGTTCTGTTCAAAAGAATAGCCTATAATGTTGCTGTTTGCACTGTTCAAAGAAAATTTAATAAGTGCAAATGTGAAGTAGGCTATTTAGACCTATATCAAAAATACTGTTTGCACTAGCCTACTGTTTGTTTTTTAATACAGCTGTTTTATTAAGAATGAGAAACTTTTGTTTTGCAACGCCCAAATAAAATTCTCGGATGGTAATCTAGGAATGGGCTATGCGCAAAAGTGTTTGCTTGTGTTAATAATAATCACGTGTAAATGGTTGAAGCTGAAGCAATTGCAGTTATGTGATTGTTATATTTAAATCCACTATGACAACCCCCCCCCCCCCCCCCCACACACACACACACACACACACACACGTTCCTTATTTCCATTTCAAGAAGTTGGCAACCCTAAAAGGCCAGAATCCCCCACGTGTCTGAATAGTGTGGCAGGCCAGGCAGTGCCTCTGCCTGCTACTGTCCCCCTCCCTCGGTCCCTCCTATCCTAATGTAACACATGAACCGCTGCCTGTGGCGAGCCCAGCCCAGGCCAGCTGTGTGTGAGTGGGGGAGGGGAGGCTCGAAGGAAATCGATTTTCACCCTCTATGAATAACAACAAGGAGCGTAAATAATGACGGAATCATAGCAAGTTAAGTCATCACACAAAACCCGATAAGAATACATTTTTAGCTCGTAGATTAAGACACAGAATGGGATTATTATTCAATTTAATCCAAATGAAACGATGCATGCGACCGTTCACGTACGCTTCAGACATACCGCAGCTAACCTACGTCACATTTTTTATATACAAAACATCAGCAAAAATCAATTACTATTACAATTGGTTAAAAATGTTAACTAACGTAACGTTAATTGACGGTAGATTTAACGTTACTCCCCCCCCCCCCCCCCCCCCCCCGCTACAGTGTGTTTTGGTGGAAAACTAACAGGCGAATCGATGATAAACAATGGCATTTTGTTGGAAATTAACGTGACTGCTGCTTTGTGTATCAGTAAGCCGAATTGGAGAGTGGATCATACAGATTCGTAAAAGATGTTCAGTCATATTCTCTGTGGACATGTAGACACTTTAAGGCAAGGCAGCGTTAAAAGAGCAGATTCTTCAAAGCGGTTTGGTGTGACGTTCTCTCTGTACAGTGAGCGGAACGACATGGAGCTGTCTGTAAACGGGCTAACCTTATAACTTACACCACGCTACTTCCAGTCTCTGACACAAACAGAAAAACAACTTACCTATTTCATTTTCGTTGACAGAGTCTGGGAAGCTTGCCATCTAAATAAGGTCGGGGATCTGGGAGAAAAGCCTAGTATTGATATAGAATAAGGTAGATATTCAGTGAGGAATGTCGACGGGTCTTCCGTCTTCGGAAGGCTAGAATAGTCGATAGGATAGGATCCCTCCGCCAAGCTTAAAAAAATGCAGTCGTCGTTGGATTTAACGTTAAATAGATCTGTTTCCCTTTGTTTCCTCGAACACAATTCACGTTGTTTTGCTGTTCAATTGCAATAATTCCTCCTATGCTACACAAGTGATGATAGTATTTTGAGCAGCGTCGACCTCGTAAAGGCTTGGCTTCTAACCGGATAGCAGCATTAAATTTCCATCCAGAGAGAGGGGGATGGCCGATTATGCTAAACTGTGGGAGGAGTTTCAGTACACCAAAGAACTTACATCGATAAGAACAACTAATAGGTTGTTCCATTGCGATTGCAACATCAGCGCACAACAAAGCCACAATTTTTGTCTGAAGGAGACTACCTCTGATTGGCTGTCATGGTCCTGTGCTGTTGTCCCATTGGCGCAAGGAGGCGTTTTTTTTCACGCCAAAATGGCGGCGGCACTGTTGTGGAAAAAAACGTTCTTCTGTTTTTGCCTTCAATACTCTTTGATTATACGTCCACCACACTAGTGTTATCTCGCGTGCAACTCGTCACGTCAGCAGTTGCAACCAGTGTAGGAAAGGGCAAAAAAATGCTCCAAGAAATCTCAGAACTGCCCCCAAAAACCATGTGATTTGAGGGGCAAAAATTGCCCCAAGATTTCGATAATGTTAATTATTTTAATTAAATTTATTTAATTTACATTTCCATCTCTAACACACACACACACACACACACAATCAGCACCTGCGAGCTGATTGCCAGAAGATGATTTTTTAAGTGCCCCCCTTTCCCATTTTCTAGACAGTGGCAAAAGTTGCCCTGCACAAATATTTTTAATTTCCTACAGTGGTTGCAACTTGCTGAATTCAGGTCCAGAATATGCTAAGCTCAACTTTCACATAGTAGCCTAGCTAAATACTACTACAGCATTCTGGGTCTACTCCCAACCTGCAAGTTCCAAAGAATAGCCTAATTACCAGCTGAAAGCTGAGGTGAACAGTGTTTTCTATATATACCATCTCCGACAGCTGAGGTGAACAGTCTGCAGTCTGACTTGTTCTCTAAACTGTTTTAAAGAGTAGGTTTAGCAAGAGAGTGAGAGATGATAAGCGCCTGTATTCACAGAGAGCTCTATGCCGCTTTGAGAGATAATGTAGCCCTGACCTGACCCCATCCCACGGTGACGCCTCTCATCAGCTCCAGTCCACCTACTACCACCTCACCTCAGCAGGGGGCCACCTCCTCAGACTCTCCCCAATCTGGGAACCCAGAGTCTATTTTAATGAAAATAGACTCTCAGATTGACTCTCCCCTAACTGTACCCCCCCCCAGCTCCAGTCCACCAACCCCTCCCCCCGCACCAGCTCCAGTCCACCAACCCCTCCCCTCATCTCAGCAGAGGCCCAGACTATCTACCCCCGCCCCTTCCCAGGAGTGATGTGAACAGGCTGAAATGACAGCCCTGAAGCACTGTGCTGGTCAGCCGTCTCACCCTATGCCCTGAAGCATCACAGACCCACTCTTGGACCCCCTGCAGTTCACCTACAGAACCAAACAGGTCTGTAAACATGGCTCAAATGAGCCATAAATCAGTTCATAATGTAAGAAAGAAAAGAAACTCAAAATGTCAAAGGCAACGATGGTGCTGCACTCTCATCACCACCCTCCATCATGTCTGGTACGCTGCTGCTACTCCCAAGGACATCAGCATACTATAGTGTAGTGTATCATCCACTGAGCTGAAAAGGTGATTGGATGCAACCTGCCATCCTTTCAGTACCTGCACACCTCCAAGACGCTGAAGCGAGCAGGAAAAATCATGGCCTACCCCTCCCACAAACACTTTAAAATGCTCGCCCTTAGGTTGAGGTCTGTCAAGAGACCAAACCTCTCGCCACAAGGACAGCTCCTTCCTGTGATCTGATTCATCAAGCCGCCCCCCGCCCCCCGCTAAGGACTCTAGCACCCCAGATTTACTTCCGGTTGAATATATAGAAAAAACTTTAATGGTCATGTTAATGTCTTTTACAAATATAATTCACAAACAAATCAAAGGTACAACACAATTATTTCAATGGCTAAGAAACATCCTCACATAAGAAAACACTGCTCTGGAAATAAAATCAACAATAACGTGAACCTTGACACATTTGTGGGGAGAAAATAAACTCCTCTAAATTTGACCCCTCTCCGAAAACCAAATCATCTGTTTGTCAAAGTTCCTCAAAAGAATGTCTTCCTGTTTGGCGTCCAAGGACTAAACACTATCTGCTGTTCCGTGGCTATGACATACATTCTTATGATAGCGTTGTTATGAGCAGAGCATTGTAAACAACAATATTCAATGTTTCTAAGCTCACTTCCTGTACATTCAGGACACACACACACACACTTAATATTGTACAGGGACATCTTGGTGTGACAGCTCATCATAAATCCTTTTAGTACTGCTGAGCGGCAAAAATGTTCATTCTGAGTGAATCAGGTTCTTCCAAAGCATTAAAGGCGAAGTCCACCCTTGGATCTTCTTACCGTGGTCTGCATCCATCTGTCATGGTCAATGCATTCCAGGAGCTCTTTTTTTTACCATTGCACGATGATATTGGCACGCCATCGGTATCGGGCGATAAAGGCTTAAAAATGAAACGAACATTTCTGCCGATAAATGACGCTAACCTAACCCAACCCAGGGAGAGCATCATCCAAGCCTGTTTAAGTAGGATGAGTATGTTTGAAAGAAAAATGTTACATACCGGTAAACAAATAAAAATATGGCATGTTTAACATAACCTAAATTGAAGTGGCTTTCTTACTTTGCTCAGTGAATGTATGTATACCTTTTGAAAAGTATTGTATTTATATTTATGTCTGCATCTGCCAGTGGGCCATCATGATAAGAGTAGCCATAGTAATGTGTTCTCTGAAATTTTGTGGAAAAAATGTGCACATATATCAGCATCGGCCGAAAGAGTTGGAAAATATCAGCATATCAGGTATCCAGTTGATATCTGATAACAGATTATTTTTCGTCTATATTGGAGACCCCAAAAAAAATCCATTATCGTGCAGCACTACAGCTGATGTTCTGCTATCAAACTCCATTTTAGCTGCTGGAAATATCTCAAGACACATCTACGAATGGCTGGTTATCCACAGCAATTAAAGAAATAAAGAAAAAACACACCACCCTGTAACAAAGTGGACCTGGAAATGCAACGTGCAGCTGTTTTCAACTGTGTTTAGGGTGTCGTTCCCCTTTAAAGGGGTGTCAGATGTGGTTAGCAGGTTTTACATTTACAAAATACAGTGACGTATTCCTTGCAGGCCATCTGCCAAGTTGTTCTGTCCGTTTTGGAACTTGAGTTGTTTTGGCGACTATGAACATGCAAAGAACAAAGAGAAATGATGTTGCTGTACTGCTGCATGTGAAGAATGCAATGTGGAGTGAATGATACCACTAATATCATGGACCATAATGTAGTCCACATTAGAGCCACAGACCCCATTTTAATTCAATACAGTCATACTTCTTTATGTATAGTGTGTTCACTTACTGCTAATTAAATAATGAAGTTTAACAATTCATCAATGTGCTGGGGAGCCCCTGGCACCACCCCCGTTGGTCCCTGGACCCCACATTATGATGCACTGCAGAGAGATGACTTAGCCTTTGGGAAAGAAATGTCTTTCCTGAACGGGCGATTTTATTTTTTATTTTTTTGTCATTGTGCTTGTACAGTATGCCCCACAACAATTCTAAAGGAGTTGCCACAGTGGGGGAGGGGGGTTGGGTGTGGCTTCCCTGAGAGAACATTGTTTCTAGAAGAATTAAACATCAACCCATTTCACATCACTGAAAAAAAATATGCTCCCACCCCTCCCGAGGATATGCAAGTACCTGGTGTCTGACTGATATATCACATGGGTCTGAGTGGTACCTGGTGTCTGACTGATATCACATGGGTCTGAGTGGTACCTGGTGTCTGACTGATATATCACATGGGTCTGAGTGGTACCTGGTGTCTGACTGATATATCACATGGGTCTGAGTGGTACCTGGTGTCTGACTGATATATCACATGGGTCTGAGTGGTACCTGGTGTCTGACTGATATCACATGGGTCTGAGTGGTACCTGGTGTCTTGACTGATATCACATGGGTCTGAGTGGTACCTGGTGTCTTGACTGATATCACATGGGTCTGAGTGGTACCTGGTGTCTTGACTGATATCACATGGGTCTGAGTGGTACCTGGTGTCTTGACTGATATCACATGGGTCTGAGTGGTACCTGGTGTCTGACTGATACATCACATGGGTCTGAGTGTTACATAAAAAGTGACAGGCTTACTGGAAATTGCGTGAGAAGCCACAGACTTAAACAAACACATGCCATCCGGCCAAGTTTCCTGTAACTCATGTTGACGGCAGCTGTTAAGTTTCATTCTTACTTTTTACTTTTAGTTTTAACTTCACCAAATTCATTCAAATAGCTGATTTTGCCATCTTCTCCGTAACATACATTTTTTTGCTATACAAACCCCTGCTTCCAGAGGCATTTATGTACTTTAAATATAAAACTCCAATTCTAAATGCATTCCTACATATCCATTATCATAGTACAACAAAAACAAGATAAATCAAACTTGGTCATTTCCAGCCTGATGGCAGTATATATTAACAACAGTGCCCCCTTGTGTGCCATTGCAATATCAGAGATGTCTGATGTTTTGCATTGTTTAAGCTGGTGAAAACCCAGAAAAATGACAAAATGACAACGCGCGCGGTCAACATGAGCCAGGATTTCACCTCATCCTGATCACCACAGAAGCTCAGAGTTCTGTGGTGCTTCTTCTCTCCATCCATATCTGAATCGGTTTACATCAACAACACATTACAAGTCTCTTAATCAATATCCCTCACTTTGTTACCTTTAAGTGAATAGCACCTTCACATATTTTAATGGCGACAGATACTCATTTCAGTCTCAATTACAAGGAAACTAAGTTCTTAAGAGACAACAAAATCAAAATAAAACACAGAGGAGAAGCAAATAACTATTCATTCATTGAAAGTCAGAAGAGAATCCAACCGTTTTCTTGTGACCTTCTCGATGTGTCCAGAACATCAGCTTCTTCTTCTTCTTCTTCACCTTGCATTCAGACGGGCTACATTAAACTTCTACTATTGCTTTAATCCATGCTATACTTTGAAAGATCTACAGTACAATGAAAAAGGGGGGATAGGCGGTCTCACAAAAACGCAATTGGAGACGGATCACAAGCTTGTAAAAACAAAAACAAAATCAAATCAAATCCATCATTCTCAAATAGTTCCGTCTAACAGAGTCGTAGTGTCAGATAAAGCACTGGGCCAACTTTTTAGTCTTCAGTCATATTAGCAGCCTATCAGAGCGGGTACTCCTCACAGTGAGATCATCCAATCGCGTTCCGGGATCCACTTTCTCCCCCGGCCCACTTCCGATGACACACCGAGAATTATCCATCAGTCACCGATGCGCACATCGCAGCCATTCATTAGTGTCTCTGAAGAAATGATGGCATCGTTTACGCTAATAACACTGGCATTTAGAAATATGCATTCCCCTTCGCTCAAGGAGACGAGATCCATATAGAAATGATGCATTGAAAAAGACTGCAGGGACCGTCTGAGATATGGCAGTGTAGTTGGGAGTGATATTTTCATATCCGTAATATCGCGTTAGATTTCGTTGAGGTTTTTGACAAGAGTTCTTGAAATCTGGCAGGATATTAGCAAAGCTTTGGGATGGGGGGAATGAAGCTTGCACTTAAAGGGTATGTTCACTCCCAGTCCCAAGCATGTTTTGGAGCAGTTTATTCAGAATCTTTAGTTTGGTTTGTTTGACCAAGGTCATTCCAACTGTGGTGTGGGACCAAACCTCACCGAGACTGCTGAAAAGTGTGAGTATCAGTGCCTACAAACTGAAGTCTGGATTGAAGCTCATATGAAATAGCACAGACAAGACTGTCACTTCACTTTACAAGCCCTGCTTCAATTATAATTGCTCGGAGTGAACCTAAACAAATCAAATGTGTTGTTTGGAGTAAAGAAAACCAAGTGGAGGGGCGATAGCAGTGACCTTTAACCTTGTTTCAATCGTACGCACCTTTAGAATTATAATCACCACTTAAATGTTGTCGGAGCCAAATCACATCTCCTTGAATCTGGTTTCAGTTGGTGCAGGTTGCATGTCAAGCTCTGTCCCTCATATTCCCTATTTGTTCCAGTTTGTCCCAGTTATTCACCGCTACCTTCTCTCTTCCGAGGCCAAATATTTAATATAATTCAAATTTAAATATATATATATTTAAATATAATTATTTTTAATATAAATTCCAGGCTCCCGTTTGATTCACGGTCAACTGCACTTCTCTAGTAGGTGTAGCCTGCTTGTCGTGGGACTTCATATGCCAATACTCTTGGACACTCCGAACCTGAGCTCCACAGTTATGATGCTGATTTGGAATGGCACCGTTCTTATCTGGCCAAACTCGACCGAACTAAAAGAAATGTTCTGTGTTCCACTAAACTGCTCCCAGCATGCTTGCTGTGAACGCCCACCCCCACCCCGCCATGATAAGCTGGGTGTTATTACGGCCATGAGGTGCAACTGGAACAGTCACAATGTTTTTCTGAAACACAAGAGTTTCAGTGAGATAACCCCCCATCCCCCCGAGGACAAGTTCCTTCCATTTTCACACTTATATGACAGTGGGGGTCGGGTGGATCTGTGTGTGTGTGTGTGTGTGTGGGGGGGGGGGGGGGGGGGTCCAGAAACGGCATCACTATTCATAAAAAAAAAAGAAACACAAATGTGGTAGAAAAGCGCTCTATGCGGTTAGAGTATAAAGGGGCCATGTGCACACTTTGGCTTTTGAACGGCCAGCCTGAGGGACCCTGATCACAGGCATACATACAGTGTGCTGCTGTATAGGACTGGGAGGGAAAATACCATGGGTTAATATGGCAAGATCATCACTACGGCTAATGCACCTATCACAATGGAGATTTAAAAGGAAACGAGTAAAAAATACTGGTAAGGACTAAATGCATCTTTCCTTTACATTTTCAAAATTATATATTAACAAAGTGTTATAATACAGAGATAATGCAGTTATGGACAGTTATAAGCCCAGTGTATGGGGAACAGTCCAGTTCCTCTCCCTGGGTAGGTGGGGGCGGGGCCTCAACCCAACGCTGGGCTTTGGATTCGGCTGGTTTGTATTAGAGAGAGAGAGAGACAGACAGACGTGAGAGAGAGAGAGAGATAGAGAGAGGGAGAGTGACAAGAGAGTGACAGAGAGAGGGAGAGTGACAGAGAGAGAGAGAGAGAGAGAGAGAGAGATAGAGAGAGGGAGAGTGACAAGAGAGTGACAGAGAGAGGGAGAGTGACAGAGAGAGAGAGAGAAGAGGTTGGGGATAGGAAGAGCTGCAAGGCCACCGGGTCATGCTGCGGTCGCCATGGTAACCCTGATGTGGTGCAGCACGGGAGGATCTGAAAGGCAAGGCAGAGTCAGTGTTGGGCAAGTTACATACTACTAGTACATATATTACATACTACTAGTTACTTTCATTTGAAATTAATAAGTTACTTTAAAATATCACCGTCTATGTAGAGTAAAGCCCCAGACACACCAAGCCAAATTCAAAGAACTAGCGGGAACGAAGGCAGACTGTTGCGTCACCTCACGTCGCCTGTGTCGCGGCCTTGAATACACCGCAAAGACTAACAGTCGCAGGTCGACTAGCAGATAATGTTCTGCGCCTGCGTGAGACCGAGGTCTGCAGATAGACAAACCAGATCAAACGAAGCAGCATCTTGCAACATGTTCACATCACTCTCGCTCACCACTGAACAGTTTGGTAATATAACTCGTTCTAATGGACGATAATGTCTGATGAAAAGTTGCAAATGGCGCTGGTGTTGTCAAGCCCCGCCCCCTACCTGCTCTTTTGTTTGTGGAAGAAGAAAGGAAGAGGCGGAGCAGGCACACAAATCAGGAGAAATGGCACTAAATGGTGATATCCTACAGCAGCCAGCAGGGGGCTCCAAACTGTTTTGAATGGGGGCCAGATTAGATCATGTGTAAATACCAGGGGGCCAGCTGCTTCTCGGATCATATGGGTTATTAAAAAGAATAAAAAAAATAAAGAAAATACACACATACAATACAATTGTACTCTAAGGATTTTGTTTACCATCTGAAAACATGATTCTGCCTGTACTGTTCTTACTGGGTGCTGGTCTACTAACTGTATGATAGTGCTGGCATCGTTAGGCGAGCGGGGGGAAAATGCAAAATGAACTTGCTTGATTAACCAATACTGTGTGGAGGGCCACATAATAGTATATTTTGAGAGACAAGCCGAGGGCCGCTTAAAATCTGTCTGCGGGCCGCAATTGGCCCCCGGGCCGGACTTTGGACATGCCTGTCAATACAGCGACAGGCTCAAGGCGCTTTCCCAAAGGCCATGTCGCTGTCAAAATATTTGTGAATGATCAGATGAGATCGAGTTGAACTAGAACGACCGCACCGCAGAAACAAGTGAGCAGTGGACATCCATGTCTGTCCAGATTGACGTTTGAGTAATAATATCATGGAATAACAGGACCAAAATCCTATAGACGGTTTTCACGGAATTGTCAGTCCTGTCCTAGAGGTCAGTCCTGTCCTACTGTACTAGCAAAAAACTGCAACAGGAAGTGAGCTGGGGCTCAATTTAGAATGTTTATGTTGTCAAGTTAAAACAGTCTGTTAGTAACGCGTTATTTGACTCCATTACTGCTAAAAGTAATATATGATCTGTAACGCGTTACTTTTTGCAGCGCATTACCTCCAACACAGAGTATGAGTTTAGCAGAACGACTGACCTTAAAATGAACCGGATGCACTAAGAATAATGACATTCTCTACTACTACAGGGGTTCCCAACCTTTTTTGTGCCGCGGACCGGTAGATAGATGGAAAAAAAAGTCGCGGACCGGTTGTCAATTTTAATAATATATATATATTTTTTTTTTAATAAACATAGGCTATAATATTATAGGCTGTGTGGTAGTTGAAACATAGTTTCAAGTTGACGTTTATTTATGTGTGTAGTTTGCTAAAAAAATGTTTGTAAAAAAAAAAAAAAAAAAATTGGACCGGGCCAAATGCGTTGGCACGGTACCAAATGCATTGTGGCCGCGGTGGTTGGGGACCACTGCTCTACTACACCTTATGCATAAGCCTTAGCTATGTCCCCCCCCCCACACACACACACACATGCACATACATACAGAGAGTGGAGATGCAGCACAAACCAACCTGTCATTGCATGGTGAAAAACGTGACACCTCTAAAAAGGAGTTTTAAGACATTTGACATTGAAATGATTGATTTGTGGATGCTCACCATGATACGGGCTCTTTGCCTGCTTCGTTCTCTTCCTGAGTGGCTGCTCTTCTGGGTCGACCGTCTTCCTCTGGATGAAGATGCAGAAAGAAACGCTCAGGGTTACATCTCTACAAGTACAGTCACATCTGTTTCATCTGATCCCTGTTGCAGACACTGCATTTAGAGTGGCATGTAATATCACACACACACACGGTAATTTGAACACTGTGGGAATGCCTGCAGCAACCAGGATAAATACATTAAAATTAGCACTACTGGGGGATAAAAATGGGATAAAAAAATCAGGGGGAAAAAAATATATATAAAAAAAAAGAGCTGGTATAATATTTTTATATTTTATTTTGGAAAAAGCCAAAAATGTGGCACAAGGAAGCTCAGCAGGCCAAAAGTGAATGAGAAAAGAAAAAAGAAAAAAGGAGCTTCTTGGATACTTACATGTATAGATAGGTTGACTCACAATTAGCCTGGGTGAAGCCAGCCTTCAACACTGACGTCACAGACTACGTCTGTAACGTCAGTTTGTGACTGATACTACATGGAGGTCACGTGCAGGCTGGGTTTACCCATGCTAGGGCTGCGTTCACACCGACCTATGCAAACGAGCGATTGAGCGTATATTCGCCCGGAAGAAAAATCGCTGGGCGTCCGAGCGACAGAGACAGAGCGATAGGGAGAAAATTCGCTCGTCGCCCGAGATGAAATATCCCAACTGGAGCGAAATTTACGCTGGCATCAGTCGCTCGCTGTTCAACGCTGATTGGCTGCCGTGTGAGAGTGAGTCAACTGGCTTGGAACAAACCGCTGGTTTATTGTGTGGCAACAAACCGCATTGAAAGCTGATTGACAGCTGATGTATATTTTCTGGGTCATGTGACGTGAATGCATCTTACCGCAGGGGTTTCCCTCCACATCATCCAGGAGGTTGGCTGTGGAGTTGGCTGTGCCCAATCTGGAGAAGAGCTCGGTTAAGAAGATTTTAAAAATAATTCATTTTTAAAAACACTGGACTAAAAAAAACGATTTAATGTTCATCTAAACACCATCATTAGTTGTAAATGCAGCAGGAAGTAACTCCGGCAAACAAATCCATAGAACATCCACAGAAGATTCACCTTGGCGTTAGGACAGAAGGAAAAAAAGAACTTTAGTGAGCAAGCTAAAATGATTGAAGGAAGGATACGAATGGTGCTTCAGGAGTGTCCTCCTTTTAGACTTTCTCCTCTTTGTCTTTTCTGAGAACGTTCTGGCAATTTCAAACAGCTTCTTTCTCGTCGCTGAACGGGGACGAGACAATGAAGGTCATTAACTAGGTAGGTCGAGACATCATGCTCTCAGAGAAGCTGATAGAATTATTCGGGAACGTGAAGTCAGAAGCCTTACATTTGCCCATGTGTTTGAGTTTGTCTCGGAACATGGCGTCATCCGAGACGGCCGCCTCCATGGACGCCGAAGCGTAGTGTTCTCCTGTGGACAGACACACAGCGACACTGCTGCTCTCTGCACATGTGCTCATGTACACGCACAAGAAGATCAAACACCTCAACATATCAGGGTTCCCACACCTTCTGAAACGTCAAATCAAAGGACCTTTCAAGGACTTTCCAGGCCCAATTAAGGAGCCAACACGGCATAGTTTGAGACATGGATCAAGGTTAATTACTGTTAGAACACTGAGAATGTTTATAACCAGAACTAGCAGGCTTTACAGAAGCTCACAGACAACAATTAAAAGGAGAGGCTTGAATGTGAAAACACTTCTCACCTTTAAAAATAAAATAAAAAACATTTTAATTTCTATTCTTGCACAGATTCTATCAATTCCAGCACTTTCTTCACTGACCCATGTCTATTTATGTCCATTTTCCAAAACTTTCCAAGGCCTTGATTTCCTCTCCCCCAAGCATTTCAAGAACTCGTGGGAACCCTGATAAGATGCACAAGTATTTATAGTACCACACCGTAACACACAAATCCTCGACACGGCCCGACAAAACACAGCAGATGCAGAGACACACACAGAGACACACACAGAGACCAGTATTCAGCAGAATTAAATGCGCACACACACAAAGTCACAAACAGCTTGGCAGAGGAAGCTTGATGAGTGATATCTACCTGTGGAATTCTCCATGCTAGATGAATGATTGGACTTTGATTTCTTTGATTCATACTTCAAGCGATCTAAAAACAGAGAGCAGATGTTATGAGCATTGATGTGAGGAACAAAGGTGTGATGATGGAGCTCTGGCAGGCATACCTGCCAACATCAGGCTGTGCAGAAGAGGGAGGTTTTCTGGGGGTAATGATGACAAACGCACCGCCGTCCAAACTGTGGCACGATGTGTTCTGTCAATTTATGCTGTCTTGTCGAAAAATGCTACCTTATCTGTAAAAGGGTACTTACCCATAGAGCCCTTTTTCATTCAGATATCTTGAGGCGAGAGGTCAAGGAGGGACCCCTTTGAAATAACTTTTTTCCTTTGCCAAAATTTGGCCTAACTTCGCGACAAGCTAGCACGGCATGAAGCTAGCACGGCATGAAGCTAGCACGGCACGGTTGGATGAATTAAGTCATCTAGTTTCAAATGATAGCAGAAACGTCACTCTGGCTTGAAGACTAAGCCCGCTACGGTCATTTGATTTGTTTCACGATGAAATCGGGAGATTGAAATGACCCATCGAGAGCACAACGGGAGGAAGGGTTACAAAGAGGGATCCTGCGGCAGAAATGGGGAGTGTTGGCAGGTATGCTGGTAGGATGGAGCAGGAACTTAAGGTTCCTGTGTGTCCATCCGTCTCGAGTAGCCTCTGGTCACTGCATGTGTTCAATGAGAACGAGAAACATTTGGAGGATGATGGCAATGTTGGACCGCATCTTGAATCGGCATCTTGGCTAGAAAAGCTGGCATGTGGCACTCGGAGGCATGTGGCACTCGGAGGCATTATTCCCTCCATGTTCTTTCAAACAATTCAATTGTGTTCATGGTTCTGTGCCTGAGAAAATCAATGTCAAATCAGACACTGGCCAAATATCTTCTTGTTGTTACTGGAAGAGTATCATTCTGTACTCTCTCTCACAGGCTGTAAACCAGGGCCATTATACACACACAAGCACTGAGTTACACGTAGGGCTGTCCTCGAATATTCGGATATTCGTTCATAATGCTGACATCCAATTTTTAAAATTGATATTTGATTATTAAAGACCCCCTAAAGTTATGTTTCAAGATGTGTATAAAATACTCTACTTTGAATAATAATTTGTGTCCGATGGTTTTTCCCACAAAAAAGGTTAAATTATCTTGTTATAATCCTTAAAATGACTTCCCCTCTTTCGCCCTCATTTAAAAATCCAAAGCAACCAATCGGAGTTATCGAAAACATAACTAGGCAATCACAGCATACAACACTGGCTTTCAAAACATTCTCACTTGTGACAAAGTGACGACAAGGGTTCCTGACCGATCTGCAGTCTATGACGAGTTGGGAGTGAGAATGTGTTGCAGCTGTAACGGCTGAATACTGGACAGGGATTGGCTCCAAGATTCGTGATGTCACGAATCTTGCTTGTTGAAAAGCGCCTTTTCCGTGAGCTCAGAGAAACTTTCCACTTTCAGCAGATGATTGTGAAAACAGCTTCTAGTGTCAAACTCTGCACAGACATCATTCTGCACAGTGAAGCCCAAACATCCAACTGTAGGAACATGAAGAAAACAACTAAGAACTTTAGCTAGAACTAGAACTAGAACTCAACTAATCATCACTCCTTATGTCCCACAGGCCGATTCATTCATGGATATAAGGAAGTAATCCATTGACTAAGGATTACTATGTAGATTTAATATAACAATCCAGTAGGTGGCGGTAATGCAACACTGAAGGTCACTGTCTAGTAGTGTAATTAGTCTCTCTCTCTCTCTCTCTCTCTCTCTCTCTCTCTCTCTCTCTCTCTTCTCTCTCTCTCTCTCTCTCTCTCTCTCTCTCTCTCTCTCTCTCTCTCTCTCTCTCTCTCTCTCTCTCTCTCTCTCTCTCTCTCTCTCTCTCTGATGACATTACAGCAGACATTCAAATATTTGTGGAAAACATTCTCAATAGAATATTCGAATTTGAACAAATGTATTCGAGGGCAGCCCTAGTTACACGTGTCAAACACTCCCAACAACCTCAAAAACAACGGCAACTTCCAAATCCATTTCCTAATTTTCAATTTATAAAAGCAAGCCCAACAATACATGGAACAATCACTGGCGCGCTTAATCTAAAAACTTGATATTTTCATCTTATTTTTCTCAGGTCTGCAAACGTTAGCCTGTAGACGGCACTGATGCATATACCATCATGTTAATAGCTAGACGTTTGGTTTATTTAAAATATTCTCTAAAAGCATGGAAGCAAATGCCTTGGTCATAAGCTGAGGGGTGTGAGACTATGAGAGACGGAGACAACATAGGACTTTTGCATCGAGGCAAACTATAAGAATAACAGTGAAAGACAAAGGGCCATGTCTTACGCCAGTTATCTTTGCTAGTTTCTAGCACTCAAAAGCTCCCCCCCTTTTTTTTTTAACTACCACTGGGTCAGTACATCATAAGGACATGTTTCAGTGACCCAGTGGGTCAGTACATCATAAGGATATGTTTCAGTGACCCAGTGGGTCAGTACATCATAAGGATATGTTTCAGTGACCCAGTGGGTCAGTACATCATAAGGATATGTTTCAGTGACCCAGTGGGTCAGTACATCATAAGGACATGTTTCAGTGACCCAGTAGGTCAGTACATCATAAGGACATGTTTCAGTGACCCAGTGGGTCAGTACATCATAAGGACATGTTTCAGTGACCCAGTGGGTCAGTACATCATAAGGACATGTTTGAGTGACCCAGTGGTCAGTACATCATAAGGATATGTTTCAGTGACCCAGTGGGTCAGTACATCATAAGGACATGTTTCAGTGACCCAGTGGTCAGTACATCATAATGACATGTTTGAGTGACCCAGTGGGTCAGTACATCATAAGGATATGTTTCAGTGACCCAGTGGTCAGTACATCATAATGACATGTTTGAGTGACCCAGTGGGTCAGTACATCATAAGGATATGTTTCAGTGACCCAGTGGTCAGTACATCATAATGACATGTTTGAGTGACTCAGTGGGTCAGTACATCATAAGGATATGTTTGAGTGACTCAGTGGGTCAGTACATCATAATGACATGTTTGAGTGACTCAGTGGGTCAGTACATCATAATGACATGTTTGAGTGACTCAGTGGGTCAGTACATCATAAGGATATGTTTCAGTGACCCAGTGGGTCAGTACATCATAAGGATATGTTTCAGTGACCCAGTGGTCAGTACATCATAAGGACATGTTTCAGTGACCCAGTGGTCAGTACATCATAAGGATATGTTTCAGTGACCCAGTGGTCAGTACATCATAAGGACATGTTTGAGTGACCCAGTGGGTCAGTACATCATAATGACATGTTTGAGTGACCCAGTGGATCAGTACATCATAAGGACATGTTTCAGTGACCCAGTGGGTCAGTACATCATAAGGACATGTTTCAGTGACCCAGTGGGTCAGTACATCATAAAGACATGTTTCAGTGACCCAGTGGATCAGTACATCATAAGGATATGTTTCAGTGACCCAGTGGGGTCAGTACATCATAAGGACATGTTCAGTGACCCAGTGGGTCAGTACATCATAAGGGACATGTTTCAGTGACCCAGTGGGTCAGTACATCATAAGGATATGTTTCAGTGACCCAGTGGTAATTAAACAATACAAAGGGGAGATTTTGAGTGCTAGAAACGAGCAAAGATAACGCTTGCCCTTGCACTGGGCATAAGATATGGCTTAAAGGCTTTAATGAGACAAGGACTTTCAAAGCACTTGTCAGTATCCCAGCACGAACTGTAATGTATGTCCAAACCTCAAGATGTAAATATGTGCGTTTATTTTCTACAATGTATTTGATAGTAGCCTACATCCTGTGCATAACACACTATGTCACACAAAAAAAGAACAGCTATGGACAGTAACAATCCTGATCACATGATCTCACATCCTGTTTCTCTCTACGTTATCAGTCTGGACTTCTAGCCGCTCACAGCCATTTCAGTGGGCGGAGAGTACTAGCCTTGACAGACAAACTCCTTCAGCCAATCAGCATTGCCAAATCCACTGGGAAGAACGGTGAAAACATCTGTTCCGCCAAGAAACTGCTCTTATGGCTTTTACTCTACTAACGTTAACATTACTGCTCGTTGCTTCGGGAGAGACGCCATTACTGTTTTGCCAGCGGTGGCCCTGACTGACCCCGTCACGTCACGTCACGTCACGTCACCAACGATGACACAGTCCCTGATTGGTTACATTGTAATGTCAGGAAATCAATGTGGGCGTCAGGAAGTCCCGTCTGATACGTAGAGCCAAACAGAATGATCAGGATGGTTTTAACCAGGCTGATGGACACTGATCAAAATAGCGTGGCGAGTTACGTTAAGTTAGTTATAACTTATATAACTTATAACTTAACCTGATCAAAATGCTGAAGTGTCACGAGTCTAAGTGCTATTTGCATATTGTGTAGCGTGGCTATTAAAAGCCGTACCTCTCTCCAAGGCAACGAGGAACTCGCGGTTGCGCTGCAGCTCCCTCATGAACTCCTCGTTCTGCAGGAACATGGCGATGCGCTCGTCCTCCAGGTACTGCTTCAGCTTCTTCTCCTGCTCGGAGGCGCCCGCCGCCGGTCCCGAGCCTCCGCTGGTCCCCGCGCCTCCCGACTGAGAAGCAGACGAGGCCGTCCACTGGCTCATGGAAGACACCGAGGAGGATGACGACGACGAAGGCTGGGACAGACTGCTCTGTGAGCTCTGCTGAGGAGGGAGCAGATGTTACAGGCTGTGATACTAATTCAGAAGATTCAGTTTTTTTTTACATAATTTATGCTCTAGAGTCTATAGTGAACAGATTGCATTTGTGAATATTCCCACTTGGCTGAGCAACAGAATTTAATAATTTCTGTGTTGTTTTTGTCTGGGAACTCATCATTTCACCATTGAGAAATACATTTTATGTTTACATAATGTAAGCATGCTAGCTTGCTAATGGCAGTATCTGGTCAGCTAACCATCGCTGTCTTGTCTGATTAGCACACTAGCTAACATGTCTAACAGAAGCTAGCCTCCATAGTGGCATGTTAACATTAACATTGGTTGCTTTGCTAAGTTAGCCTGCTAGCTAGCAAAGCAAAATAATACAAATAAAAATCAGGTTAACTGAGCTAACTCTTCTTAAGGTACAACTCATTGGAGTAGAGACTAGGGGCTAAAGACAAAACAGTTGACTCACTTTACTGTGTCACAGTATAGGCTACATTTATAAACAAACCCACCTTGTCAGTCTTTTACTTAGAATATTACTGAATTAACCGACACATTACGTATACACCCCATTATTTTAGTTAATAACTATTTGTAGCCCAGTTGTTTTAAATTTTGACAAAATCTGAACATGGCTAATTCTGCAAGAGACCACCATGATGGAGACCTCTCGCACATGGTTGAAAAAGGATTTGACATCAGATCTGCAAAGCCTCTCTAGACCTCTGCTGTGCATTGATTTGTGACATCAGATCTGCAAAGCCTCTCTAGACCTCTGCTGTGCATTGATTTGTGACATCAGATCTGCAAAGCCTCTCTAAACCTCTGCTGTGCACCGATTTGTGACATCAGATCTGCAAAGCCTCTCTAGACCTCTGCTGTGCATTGATTTGTGACATCAGATCTGCAAAGCCTCTCTAGACCTCTGCTGTGCACCGATTTGTGACATCAGATCTGCAAAGCCTCTCTAGACCTCTGCTGTGCATTGATTTGTGACATAAGATCTGCAAAGCCTCTCTAGACCTCTGCTGTGCACCGATTTGTGACATCAGATCTGCAAAGCCTCTCTAGACCTCTGCTGTGCATTGATTTGTGACATCAGATCTGCAAAGCCTCTCTAGACCTCTGCTGCGCATTGATTTGTGACATCATATCTGCAAAGCCTCTCTAGACCTCTGCTGTGCATTGATTTGTGACATCAGATCTGCAAAGCCTCTCTAGACCTCTGCTGTGCATTGATTTGTGACATCAGATCTGCAAAGCCTCTCTAGACCTCTGCTGTGCATTGATTTGTGACATCAGATCTGCAAAGCCTCTCTAAACCTCTGCTGTGCATTGATTTGTGACATCAGATCTGCAAAGCCTCTCTAAACCTCTGCTGTGCATTGATTTGTGACATCAGATCTGCAAAGCCTCTCTAGACCTCTGCTGTGCATTGATTTGTGACATCAGATCTGCAAAGCCTCTCTAGACCTCTGCTGTGCATTGATTTGTGACATCAGATCTGCAAAGCCTCTCTAGACCTCTGCTGTGCATTGATTTGTGACATCAGATCTGCAAAGCCTCTCTAGACCTCTGCTGTGCATTGATTTGTGACATCAGATCTGCAAAGCCTCTCTAGACCTCTGCTGTGCATTGATTTGTGACATCAGATCTGCAAAGCCTCTCTAAACCTCTGCTGTGCATTGATTTGTGACATCAGATCTGCAAAGCCTCTCTAGACCTCTGCTGTGCATTGATTTGTGACATCAGATCTGCAAAGCCTCTCTAGACCTCTGCTGTGCATTGATTTGTGACATCAGATCTGCAAAGCCTCTCTAGACCTCTGCTGTGCATTGATTTGTGACATCAGATCTGCAAAGCCTCTCTAGACCTCTGCTGTGCATTGATTTGTGACATCAGATCTGCAAAGCCTCTCTAGACCTCTGCTGTGCATTGATTTGTGACATCAGATCTGCAAAGCCTCTCTAAACCTCTGCTGTGCATTGATTTGTGACATCAGATCTGCAAAGCCTCTCTAGACCTCTGCTGTGCATTGATTTGTGACATCAGATCTGCAAAGCCTCTCTAAACCTCTGCTGTGCATTGATTTGTGACATCAGATCTGCAAAGCCTCTCTAAACCTCTGCTGTGCATTGATTTGTGACATCAGATCTGCAAAGCCTCTCTAGACCTCTGCTGTGCACTGATTTGTGACATCAGATCTGCAAAGCCTCTCTAAACCTCTGCTGTGCATTGGAGTGTGTGTCTACAAACACCTCATGTCGGATCAGGCTTCATTATTAAGGTGTTGAGGAAATGTGATTGTGACACGGGAGAGAGAGACCTCTTGCCGTGGATTTGACCCAGTCTGGATCCAGTTGAGTCTCATTTCTGAGTATCAGCTTTAACTTGGGATCTACATGGCGGGATCTCTTTACCTTAATGCTGTCTAACTGCTGGGGCAAGATCCGCAGGAAATCGTCTGGCAGATTTCCAAGCAAGGGAGGGTTCCAGTTCCTGTAGCTTCCGACCTGTCGGTGGCCCGGAGGTGGCTGAGCTTCAAATCTATGGGAGTAATGTGAAATAATGGGGATACATTAGAGATATTACCAATAGCATTCGATATATTAGCAATTTAACTATTACGATTTGAAACTATTCTTGATTGATTCTTGATCATTTGAATTGCAAAGAGGATTTTATGAGTCAAGAATCCGAATCAATCAGAATCACTTTTATTGCCACAATATGCAAGATTACATACGAGGAATTTGTAAGTATGCAGCAATATTCAGATAGAAAAGGAAAATAGGAAAGAAAAAAATCACAACATTGTGCGGTCCAATATCGACACAAATAGGAGAGTTAAGTAGGCATTAAAAATGTCATTTTTTTGTAGGATGCTTGGTAGAGGAGGCTTTCGGGCCTTGTTGATGAAGCTGATGGCTGACTTTGAAGTTGTGGTGGACTTTCTAGCAAAACAAAAACGCAATATCTGTTCATTTATTTTTAAAACTGTTCCTGAGAATGGTTTTAACACTAGTGAAACTACCTAAACTGCAATATCCAGTGGCTTAGGAGAATTGGAAATGATAGAGAATATAATTCACTACAATGTGGGTCAGTGTGTTGTCATGTCATGCATGTAGCCTCCTTGCTTAGGCCTTAGTATTCCCTGAGGAACATAAACATAGTCCATCGACAAAAAAAAAACTCCATCCTCTCCGGTCCTGTGCCCTTCGGTCAAGTTGTTGCCATGACAGCCCCTCCGCCTTCATCTCCTGTTCTGTACCATGCATGTAGGGCTGTCCTTCATCTCCTGTTCTGTACCATGCATGTAGGGCTGTCCTTCATCTCCTGTTCTGTACCATGCATGTAGGGCTGTCCTTCATCTCCTGTTGTGTGCCATGCATGTAGGGCTGTCCTTCATCTCCTGTTCTGTACCATGCATGTAGGGCTGTCCTTCATCTCCTGTTCTGTGCCATGCATGTAGGGCTGTCCTTCATCTCCTGTTGTGTGCCATGCATGTAGGGGCTGTCCTTCATCTCCTGTTCTGTACCATGCATGTAGGGCTGTCCTTCATCTCCTGTTCTGTACCATGCATGTAGGCTGTCCTTCATCTTCTGTTCTGTGCCATGCATGTAGGGCTGTCCTTCATCTCCTGTTGTGTGGCATGCATGTAGGGCTGTCCTTCATCTCCTGTTCTGTACCATGCATGTAGGGCTGTCCTTCATCTCCTGTTCTGTACCATGCATGTAGGGCTGTCCTTCATCTTCTGTCTGTGCCATGCATGTAGGGCGGCTGTCCTTCATCTCCTGTTCTGTGCCATGCATGTAGGGCTGTCCTTCATCTCCTGTTCTGTGCCATGCATGTAGGGCTGTCCTTCATCTTCTGTTCTGTGCCATGCATGTAGGGCGGCTGTCCTTCATCTCCTGTTCTGTGCCATGCATGTAGGGCTGTCCTTCATCTCCTGTTTGTGTGCCATGCATGTAGGGCTGTCCTTCATCTCCTGTTCTGTACCATGCATGTAGGGCTGTCCTTCATCTCCTGTTCTGTACCATGCATGTAGGGCTGTCCTTCATCTCCTGTTCTGTACCAAGCATGTAGGGCTGTCCTTCATCTCCTGTTCTGTGCCATGCATGTAGGGCTGTCCTTCATCTCCTGTTGTGTGCCATGCATGTAGGGCTGTCCTTCATCTCCTGTTCTGTGCCATGCATGTAGGGCTGTCCTTTATCTCCTGTTCTGTGCCATGCATGTAGGGCTGTCCTTCATCTCCTGTTCTGTGCCATGCATGTAGGGCTGTCCTTTATCTCCTGTTCTGTGCCATGCATGTAGGGCTGTCCTTCATCTCCTGTTGTGTGCCATGCATGTAGGGCTGTCCTTTATCTCCTGTTCTGTGCCATGCATGTAGGGCTGTCCTTCATCTCCTGTTCTGTGCCATGCATGTAGGGCTGTCCTTCATCTCCTGTTGTGTGCCATGCATGTAGGGCTGTCCTTCATCTCCTGTTCTGTGCCATGCATGTAGGGCTGTCCTTCATTTCCTGTTCTGTGCCATGCATGTAGGGCTGTCCATCTCCTGTTGTGTGCCATGCATGTAGGGCTGTCCATCTCCTGTTCTGTACCATGCATGTAGGGCTGTCCTTCATCTCCTGTTGTGTGCCATGCATGTAGGGCTGTCCATCTCCTGTTCTGTGCCATGCATGTAGGGCTGTCCTTCATCTCCTGTTCTGTACCATGCATGTAGGGCTGTCCTTCATCTCCCTGTTCTGTGCCATGCATGTAGGGCTGTCCTTCATCTCCTGTTCTGTGCCATGCATGTAGGGCTGTCCTTCATCTCCTGTTCTGTGCCATGCATGTAGGGCTGTCCTTCATCTCCTGTTCTGTGCCATGCATGTAGGGCTGTCCTTCATCTTCTGTTCTGTGCCATGCATGTAGGGCTGTCCTTCATCTCCTGTTCTGTGCCATGCATGTAGGGCTGTCCTTCATCTCCTGTTGTGTGCCATGCATGTAGGGCTGTCCATCTCCTGTTCTGTGCCATGCATGTAGGGCTGTCCTTCATCTCCTGTTCTGTGCCATGCATGTAGGGCTGTCCTTCATCTCCTGTTCTGTGCCATGCATGTAGGGCTGTCCTTCATCTCCTGTTCTGTGCCATGCATGTAGGGCTGTCCCAAACCACTATTTTCTTCTCGATTAATCTAACGACTATTTTTCCGATTACTTGATGACACTTTTAGAAACTTTTTAGAGACATTTTTATTCCGTTGCCTTATCTCTTGAATTTTAAGACATCACTGCATTATTGTTCCCCCGTCATCATCTGTGATGAGATTTTGTCTCTCAAACCCAAATCTGAGAATATGTTTTATTGTTAGATATGATTTTTGTCCTGAAATCTGTATTGTAGGTAGAGTGAACAGTGGTCTACATTGTCTACAGTCTACAGTGATGCAATCAATCGTCACAATGGCAAAAACTAGATACTCTGGGTGTTGCCAATCCAGTCATGTCAGATGGTTATGATCAGTGATTCGTTTCTGACCCTGGGAAAGTGGGGAAAACTGTCACATTCCACCAAAACTATTGAATCTCTGATCTATCTCTTGAACCAAACACAGACACATTTAGCTATTCTATGTGACCTCCTTTTGATAACTGATGTAATAACTAATGTCATATGTTTTCACTTCCATTCACTGAGCCTCCCCTGAAAAATACTTGGAGCCCCGTTGGGGAGGCCGCCCTCCCACTTTGAAAACCTCTGGTCTAGCTGTTTGGGAGCTGAAGGGACAATCTGCAATGTTTACAGTGACCACCAGGTGGAGCAAGTGATGATAAGAACGGGAGAGGGACAGGGGTGTGTGTTGTGTGTGGGGGGGGGGGGGGGGGGGGGGGGGGGGGGTTTGGTAGGAGTTGGGGATCACAAGATCTACAAAGGCTCCTGTGATTCATATTCAGAGCATGCAAATCCAGCAGGAGGCAGCGTAGAGCCAAAGAGAAGGAATGTAGGCTTTGTGAAAGCATTTGAACAAAGACTGCAGGTGAGAGTTTTAGCACTGTGGTGCTCCTCAGTGTGAAGCACTGTCACACTGTCTCCCCACACCCTATTCAATCACTGACAGTTCAGCAGCCACATGGAATCATCAGCACAATCTGGTTTTTGATGGAGGTTGTTTGGAAGAGAGACGTCTTGGGAACATGTGTGATGGTGTTCTTCTGTTGTTCTGTTTGTCCTGTAGGTTTTAATAGTGTCCCTTGTTTCACCTCCCCCGCCGCCATGTTGTTGTTTACGCTATATTATTGGCAGCAGAGATGGGAAGTAACTCAGTACAAATACTTTGTTACTGTAAAACTGTTTTAACATCTCAAATGGGTTTCTTAATAGCCTATATGTTTGATGTAGTTTTATGTTTTTTTGTTGTTATGCCTGTTTTTATGTTGGTCTGAGCTGTCTGTCCAAGACCAAGGACCACAATGGAAACAAGTCCTCAGACTTTATTGTGTTTTTATCCTTGATGGTGATGTATGAGTGGCATATATATTTCCTTGTATGATGTACTCTGTTTTTCAATCATCAAATAAATTCAATTCAATTCAATTC
This sequence comes from Poromitra crassiceps, assembly GCF_964638095.1. Lineage (NCBI taxonomy): Eukaryota > Metazoa > Chordata > Actinopteri > Beryciformes > Melamphaidae > Poromitra > Poromitra crassiceps. The sequence continues at coordinate 21,714,406 of NC_139642.1, read as the reverse complement.
AATACTTTAGTAGGGTTTTCAGGAATCTGTATTTTACAGAGTCCTTATTTTTCTGGCAACTTTTTACTTTTACTCCCTACATTTTAACACAAATATCTGTACTTTCTACTCCTTACATACATTTTTCAAAACAGGCTACCGGTAGTTTCTTTAGTTGTAATGCACAACAGACAAACATGATGCAACGTGGTCGCGCGCTCTCACACATTATGTGTGAGGTATGCATTACCTTTTTGTGCAAAAACCATATCACACAAATTATTCATCGGTAGTATCGCATTTATACATCTTAAAACATGTTTGGGGGGTTTAATAGTGTCTGAATTATATTAATATATGACATGAGTTTCAGTTAGTTTCGCACAGGAACAGTCGTTAGAAATACTTTTTACTTTTATACTTTATTACATTTCAGAGCATGTCGTTTTTTACTTTGACTTGAGTCAACAAGTTGAATCAGTACAAGTTTGTACTTTTACCAGAGTCTTTTTTTAACACAAGTAACTGTGCTTCTACTTAAGTAAACAATGTACTGTGTACGTTTCCCATCTGCGTGTGGGAAGTGGTGGTAGTGTGGTTCTGTCTTGTTTGTATTGTTAAAATGTTTGAAACACTGAAAGGGCATTCTGGACCCCCCACGCTGATTTAGAATAAATGTGACGTTTATTATAAACAAGCTTCTACTCTGTGGCAGCCATGTTCAAAAGACTCTCAGCAGCTTTCTGTAGTTCTTCATTTGATCACTGCGTGGTCCCTAATCAGGATGGAAGCCGTGCTCACCTTGGCGGGGGCGTGGGAGGGGCTTCTGGGTACTTCCTGTCGTAGATGTGCATGTCGTACGTGGGTGGAGAGTAGACCGGAGGCGGCTCCTCGTCCGAACTGTCTGGTTCCAACGTTCGCTCCAGAATCTAGAGAAAGCCAGAGGGCGGAAACACATCGCTTGAGGGACAGTTTCTTCCCGCAGGCCACGAGACTCCTTAACATACACAAATAGTGTAGTAGCTGTACTGTACCGTACTGTAGCTGCTACCATTACGTATGTCTAATTGTATGTTTAATTAGGTATATGCTATTTGCACCTGTGCAAACAGAACGTCAACTATGTTTAAGTATGTCTAAAAGTATGCACATGCCATGTGCACCTATGTGCAGTGAATATGCCACTGTCTCTGACTTGTCTTATCACTCTATTGCCTTATTGCTTGTTGTGTCTCTTGTTGTTTTCCTGCACCTACAGTATATGCCCTGTTATTTTGTACTATATTGTAAACGGAGACAACAGCACAAGAATTTCACACGTGATACTTGTACTACGGAGTGACAATAAAAATCTTGAATCTTGAATCTTGAATCTTGAAACATGAAAGTTTTGTTTGGTTTTGTTCGATTCAAAGTTTTTAACTCTGAAAAGAAATGTACTTTTGCTAATAAAAAACCTACAGTCATCCCAAGCTTGGGGTTTTGAAAGCACTTCACTGTCATGCTTCATATCTGGGTTAAGGCGTTAGTGTCAGACAAGCTAACTGGGACACTAATGCATCCTGGATTTAGAAAGCTTGCTGTGACGCTGTGTGTGTGTGTGTGTGTGTGTGTGTTTGTGTGTGTGTGTGTGTGTGTGTTTGTGTGTGTGTTTGTTTGTTTGTTTGTATGTGTGTGTGTGTGGGGGGGGGGGGAGGCGTGGCTTTCTTCTATTCTGCTGAGTGACTGGAGGTTACAGTCCCCAAAACACTCCCTTCAGGAATGAGATCCAAAGCCCTTCCTGTCATTGATGTTGAACTGAGCTACATGGACACTGGCTGTGCAGCACTCTGTGCAACACTCTGTGCAGCGGAGCACGATCAGCAGTAGCACAAATCATTAGGGGTGCACAGATCGATCGGCACGCAATCTGTATCGGCCGATTTTGACCCAAATATGCGATCGGCTGATTTCCGATATTTCTTTATATATATATTAAAAAATAATAATAATAATAATAATAACAAAAAATCAATCTCTGGAGATATGAATCGATATCAAAGGATTAAAATAAAAATCTATTAAATATCTGAGAATCGATTTTTTTTTAACCCAGCCCTATCACTAATCAGGCTTTCCAACGATATACAATACAATACCAATTGGTATTATTAAAGGGGAGAAATAATCGACCGAAATAACGTTTCCAAACTTTTTTTGAGGAGTTTATATATCGGTGATCGGTAATCGGTGATCGGTCGATGATCGGTTGGGCAGATATTTCCCATAGGCGATCGGTGATCGGTGGCAAAAAACGTGATCGGTGCACCCCTACAAATCATACAACACAAACTCAGAAACAAACTAAAGAGATGCAATATGGACTTTTTTCAAATTCTGCGGATGACAGTCAATAATGACAGAAAAAAGAAAAGAATCTTCACTGGTTGGGTTCATGTTAAAACTAAAGCCTATGTGCAGTTCCCTTGAGTAAATAAATACTGTTTTCTCCAATTGAACTTGGTTGTGGTTTCCCCCTTTTTGCATGCACGTTTAAAAGTGTTCCAATAGAAACCACTAATGAATACAGTATAAACAAGAATGTTTTGATGCAGACTCATGTTGCAGGGCCTACTAGCATCATCATAATGTTGTAATTGTATGCATCAAAGGGTTAAATTGAGCATTTATGAGAGATTTCAAAATATCGCGATATATATCGTGTATCGCGATATAGCCGAAAAACATCGAGATATTCTTTAGAGGCCATATCGCCCAGCCCTACGATGAATTCAGGTTGTTGTAATGAAGTGAACAGCAGCGCTGCTATGAGGGAGATGGAGTGAGAGACATGATGGTTTCCACGCTGGAGTCGGGATCGAATTCAATCAGTGCTCGAGTCAGCAGCATCTCTCCTGGGTCATGAAGATCAAGCCCTGGGTTAATGCACATTCTATCTCAGTGGTTCTCCACGTGGCGTCCGAGGACCACCGGTGGTCCTTGAGGGACTCCCAGAGGCTCCCCAGCAAATTTGACGAATTGTTGGCCCTACGCCACTACAAATAACTTCGTAAGTTCATCATGGATGACCTTTGTGTAACGGTCTCATATTAGTTTCAATATTTCCGGCGTCTGGGTAGTGCAGCGGTAGATTCGCTGGCTAGCAACATGAGGGTCGCAGGTTCGAGCCCCCGTGTTTACCTCCGGCTTGGTCGGGCATCTGCGGGTGGGAAGCCGGATTAAGGGTACAGTATGTAACCTGGTCGTTGCACTAGTGCCTCCTCAGGTGAAAAGAAGCGGCTGGCGACTTGCACATGTATCGGAGGACGCAGGTGCTCATCTACAACTCTCCCTAGATCGGCAGAGGGGGAGGAGCAACGACCTAGGGCTGTTTTAAGATTCCCCTGTGGTCTTTGGTGACCTTTGACCCCCTCCCCCCCCCCCCCCCTCCTCTACTGACCTCTGGCGGGATGCTGTCATCCGAGTCGGAGCTGTCATCGGAGCCCTGTCCGTCGATGCTCATCTGCAGCAGCTGGTCGATGGTGGCGTCCACCGCCCCGTTGTTGGAGCGCAGCACGCACTCGATCACCTCGTAGTCCATGGTGGGGAACATGGTCTTGAAGTCCTCCATGGCCTGGTTGAACTCCAGGCGTCGGACCTGACGGCTGGACCTGCTGTTGTTGAGCTGCCCCTGGGTAGAGTCGCCGCCGTTTCCCCCGCTCCTGGAGCCTCCATTGCTGCTGCTGCGCCTGAACAGGCTGGTCATCCTCCTCACCCAGCCCACCACGCCTCTTCTCTTCGCTCACCGGCACTCGTGCTCCAGCCCCCTCTCCCCTTTGCCTGGCTTTCCAATTCCCCCCCCTCAGTTTCTCATTCTAACACAAACATGGCCGTCCGAGTCCTTTGAGGAGAGTTTGGAAAAAGTTCGGGTTTTCTTTCCTTTCCCCCCGATTCCACTCGTTATTCGGCGGCGGCCGACATTGCTAACCGTGTTATGGGCCGTGGAGGGGATGAGACGCGACGGGGGTGACAGAAATTAAAAGAGGTCCTGTCAGCGGGTGGAGGTTACAGGTCCTGTCAGCGGGTGGAGGTTACAGGTCCTGTCAGCGGGTGGAGGTTACAGCCAAGTTCCAACAGGCAGCCTGCATCGCTAGGTCACATTGATCAGCACCTACAGGACAGACAGAGACAACATGCATGTTAGCAAGAGCTAGCACAGCTAGCACAAACACATCAGTGCAAAACTAATGATAGCAATGCAAAAGCAATGATTTAATACATTTTACTTGAATACAATGGTTCTCCATTTTTGTACCTGAGCCCCGCTGGTTTTCATTCTAATCTAATCCATCTCATCAGCGACTGGAAACCTATTATATGATATTATATATGATATTATATATGATATTATATTATATTATAGTCTATTATATATTATATTATATTATATTATAATATATGATATGATAATATATTATATTATTATATATTATATTATATCATATTATATTATAGATTATATCATATTATATTATATATTATATCATATTATATATTATATAACATTATATTATATTATATTATATTATATTATATTATGTTATATAAATCTTGCCTCATTTTATTGGTAGTTACCAAACTATCCCAATGGAATTCTGATGAGATCCAGATACTTCAGAATAGTATTACCGGCTGCAACTGCAAGAGCTCTGACATGCTGGACAGATTATCTCTACGGGACAATCAGTGCAGGCCGGCATTCCCCATCGACTTGTTTACACATAGAAGCCAATATCAACCTTTTAAAAAAAATCACTTCCAGCACGGCAGCTCAATCATCTGACGAGTTAGCTGGGAAGAAGAGCTTCATTCCTGGGAATGTTCTGGGAATACTGGGTCAGATTGACGCGACTGAGTTTCCAATACTTGTCATGATGATCATAGGCGAGGCACGTTTATTTGTACGGCACATTTCATACGCAGAGCGGCAATTTCAAAGTGCTTCACATCAAATAGACGAGAGAAACCCGCAGAGAGAAATAAAAACACAAAGTGAAACGAGAAGGTTTTGTGTCAAAGAAGAACGAGCAAAATGCACGACGTTCAAATAATCAAATCAAGTCAATGGAGAGATATTTCTACCCTGCTAATTATACACAGACTTGCTTCTTGGTACTCGGGCCTGTTTGCCGGCCTCATAGCAGTTTGTACCAGTCTGCCCCCATTACAGACAAAGCCTCATTTCCTCAGCCATCTTCCTTCTACAATATCATTTGCAAGCAGCCAGCGCAAAACAAACATTTCATGTCAGGTTAGGTTGTGTTGTGGCCCCCCCCCCCTGTTCCCCCCCCCCAAGTCATTCAGCTGTTTCCTATAATCATCTTAGAATGGCCTGGCAGGCTGAACTAAACAAAGAGATATTTGAGTCGGCTCTTAAAGAGATACACCCATGCTCTATTCTTACATGGGCCCAGCTCGCACTATTTAACAAGGTAATGCGTTCAAAAAACAAAAGGTTTTTAACATTTATCCATCAAACCTCCCTTTATTGTGACCGGTGCAGCAGGTCCTCAGACAGAAGACACTCTTGTACATCTTTTCTTATCTTTCATGTCAACGTGAAAAAGAAAATCACACTATTTCTGCGAACCGAGGTGCCATAAATTTCACAACAGAATAATGATCTTGTGGAAACACTGGCACCACTGGTGTGCAAAGACGTACTTTTAGATGTCATGCCCACACAAAGTGTGAGGGGGTGACAGGCAGAAGGCTGTAGCAGGGCAACATCCCTGAATGAGCCATACAGTGCTGCTGTTCAGCTGCGCCAGACGCTGACATCACTAAGCAAAAAGACCCTCAGACGCTAGCAGCTGACATCACTAAGCAAAAAGACCGTCAGACGCTAGCAGCTGACATCACTAAGCAAAAAGACCCTCAGACGCTAGCAGCTGACATCACTAAGCAAAAAGACCCTCAGACGCTAGGAGCTGACATCACTAAGCAAAAAGACCCTCAGACGCTAGCAGCTGACATCACTAAGCAAAAGGACCCTCAGACGCTAGCAGCTGACATCACTAAGCAAAAAGACCCTCAGACGCTAGCAGCTGACATCACTAAGCAAAAAGACCCACAGACGCTAGCAGCTGACATCACTAAGCAAAAAGACCCTCAGACGCTAGCAGCTGACATCACTAAGCAAAAGGACCCTCAGACGCTAGCAGCTGACATCACTAAGCAAAAGGACCCTCAGACGCTAGCAGCTGACATCACTAAGCAAAAGGACCCTCAGACGCTAGCAGCTGACATCACTAAGCAAAAAGACCCTCAGACGCTAGCAGCTGACATCACTAAGCAAAAAGACCCTCAGACGCTAGCAGCTGACATCACTAAGCAAAAGGACCCTCAGACGCTAGCAGCTGACATTACTAAGCAAAAAGACCCTCAGACGCTAGCAGCTGACATCACTAAGTAAAAAGACCCTCAGACGCTAGCAGCTGACATCACTAAGCAAAAAGACCCTCAGACGCTAGCAGCTGACATCACTAAGCAAAAGGACCCTCAGACGCTAGCAGCTGACATTACTAAGCAAAAAGACCCTCAGACGCTAGCAGCTGACATCACTAAGTAAAAAGACCGTCAGACGCTAGCAGCTGACATCACTGAGCAAAAAGATCCTCAGACGCTAGCAGCTGACATCGCTAAGCAAAAGGACCCTCAGACGCTAGCAGCTGACATCGCTAAGCAAAAAGACCCTCAGACGCTAGCAGCTGACATCACTAAGCAAAAAGACCCTCAGACGCTAGCAGCTGACATCACTAAGCAAAAGGACCCTCAGACGCTAGCAGTTGACATCACTAAGCAAAAAGACCCTCAGACGCTAGGAGCTGCCATCACTAAGCAAAAAGACCCTCAGACGCTAGCAGCTGACATCACTAAGCAAAAGGACCCTCAGACGCTAGCAGCTGACATCACTAAGCAAAAGGACCCTCAGACGCTAGCAGCTGACATCACTAAGCAAAAAGACCCTCAGACGCTAGCAGCTGACATCACTAAGCAAAAAGACCCTCAGACGCTAGCAGCTGACATCACTAAGCAAAAGGACCCTCAGACGCTAGCAGCTGACATCACTAAGCAAAAAGACCCTCAGACGCTAGCAGCTGACATCACTAAGCAAAAAGACCCTCAGACGCTAGCAGCTGACACTTACTGCACCTCACAACTTAGTTTTCACCTTGAGAAACATGTTGAAGAGGCTGTCTGAAAGAGCCAAGTCGTCAAGAAAAGAAAAGATATCGCTACTAACCTCTAAATTGAAATTAAAATGGAAAAAACGGAATTCGGGAAAAAATAAAATGGAAATTGGAAAAAAATAAAACGGATTTCATATGGCTCTACATAAGGACCATAAGCTGCACACTTATGCAGTTACTGCGGCTAAACTAGAGCCGCAGTAGCAGCGATGTGGAGCTTAGACTAGGGCCTGGGTGGTATACGCTCCGCAGTCGTGGGAGGGAGTGCGCTCAGAATGGAGAATTGGTTCTAAACATGCAGCCAATTTGACTAAGGTGTGGTTATGAGCAGGAGTTCACTGCATGTTTAGAAACAGCTTGTAGCAAGTTCAGCCAATAGGACGAGAGCACAATAAAGCAGCAAGCAAGGTCAACCAATAGGATGAGAGGACAATGGAAACCTGCCATTTGACTCTCTCTGAACACTGAAAGGCCTGGAAAGCCTGGAGATAATGAAGGCTCAATCCACACACGGCACGGCAGCCATGTTTCTATGTGGCTTTAGAGATGAAGAGTTGCATATTGGTATGGGTGTGTGTCTCTGTGTGTGTGTGTGTGTGTGTGTGTGTGTGTGTGTGTGTGTGTGTGTGTGTGTGTGTGTGTGTGTGTGTGTGTGTGTGTGTGTGTGTGTGTGTGGAGGGGGTGAGGGGGGATGACATCAGGAGGCCTGTGTGTATGTTTCACCATACTACTCACTCACATTTCCCTCAAATTCCAATCAAATTTAAAAGGCAAGGATTGGGATTTGAGATCTTTAGGCCAGTGGCCTCCTGTCATTCTTGTGCAAACTGTGGAGCTGGCAACCATCACTCAACTCACATACATACATACAACAAGCAAGGGGAGAAGAATATGGAATTCCAGAAATGAGGAAGTCTAGTCAGACAAGCTGGAACTTTCCTTTGATGCCCTCACAACACCTCGCTTTCTCCTCCTCACCTCCCCCTCCCTCCCCGTGCACTCACTGGGCACAGTAGCTGCCCTGAGCCACATGGTAGTGCCAGGCCCCGTCAATGGGCCAAGTGGCATCAACAGAGCCCCCTCTCTCAGACTCCCCCCTCTCTCTCTCAGCCCTCGATCCCCCTCTCTCTCAGACTCCCCCCCTCTCTCAGACTCCCCCCTCTCTCTCAGACTCCCCCTCTCTCTCAGACTCCCCCCCTCTCTCAGACTCCCCCCTCTCTCTCAGCCTCCCCCCCTCTCTCAGCCTCCCCCCCTCTCTCAGCCTCCCCCCCTCTCTCAGACTCCCCCTCTCTCTCAGACTCCCCCCTCTCTCTCAGACTCCCCCTCTCTCAGACTCCCCCCTCTCTCTCAGCCTCCCCCTCTCTCTCAGACTCCCCCCTCTCTCTCAGCCTCCCCCCTCTCTCAGCCTCCCCCTCTCTCTCAGCCTCCCCCTCTCTCTCAGCCTCCCCCCTCTCTCTCAGCCTCCCCCCTCTCTCAGCCTCCCCCTCTCTCTCAGCCTCCCCCTCTCTCTCAGCCTCCCCCCTCTCTCTCAGACTCCCCCCTCTCTCTCAGACTCCCCCCTCTCTCTCAGACTCCCCCCCTCTCTCTCAGACTCCACCCTCTCTCTCAGCCTCCCCCTCTCTCTCAGCCTCCCCCTCTCTCAGACTCCCCCTCTCTCTCAGACTCCCCCCTCTCTCTCAGCCTCCCCCTCTCTCTCAGACTCCCCCTCTCTCTCAGACTCCACCCTCTCTCTCAGACTCCCCCTCTCTCTCAGACTCCACCCTCTCTCTCAGACTCCCCCCTCTCTCTCAGACTCCCCCCTCTCTCTCAGCCTCCCCCCCCCCCCTCTCTCTCAGCCTCGTTATTACGGAACCCACCACGGTTTTGGGCAGACCACGCCCCTGCGCCCACCTACGCTGCAGTCAAACACTGGGATTGGCCAGGAGCGAGGCTTTGTTCCCTTTTGACAGCTCGAATCTCCCACACCAAACACTCTGGAAAGTCTCCTGACAGAGTGAGCTGATAACCACTGAACTGACATTGCTTGCTTGAAGCCAGCTATCGCCAACCACACAAGATCAGTGACATGCTCCAGGCGGCTTTACAGAACCACAAGCACATGCTTCGCCTCAAAGGTCCAGAAATGACAACAACAACAACAACTTTGATGAAGGTATCAATTTAGATTCTACCAGCCCATAATAATAATAGATTCTACCAGCCCATAATATTTTCACGTTTCCTGCACTTCGCCTCCACGTCTTGCCACCTACCCAATCATCCTTTACGTAACCTATACGTTTGGGAACCTTTGGCTATTCACTTTTAGGCCTTGGCCACACTGATCCGTCAGAAAATGGACAGAACGGATAGACGGATAGATTTATGTCCGTTGCATGTACAAGTAACCTACTTGTACAGCAGGTGGCGGTAAGCACCTTGAAGGTGTCAGCGACACGCCTATAAACCGAGAGAAGAAGAAAGCTGGCGTCAGCTAGCTGTTAGCTCTGTGCGCTACGTTACTTATGTGGCAATAAAATGCCACCGAATGACCAGATTAGATGGTGAAATCAGACGGTGACACTGACTATCACGTTGTACAACAGCGGGATGGTGTACACAGCATTAATTATAGCCTCCTTCACCGCCTCGGCCGCCATCTTCTTTGAAAAGTTTAAACAAATCTCGGAACGCCTCCTCTCGAGACCTCGACTCTGATTGGCGAAACGGACAGTGACTATCCGACCATCCGACCATCCGATACGTCCATCCAGAAAAAGTTCATCCCTCTTCAACATTCTGTCCATCAAAACGTATGTAAATTTTCTGGATACGTACGCTTCTGAGTGCTCCACGGACAGTCGGACAGCTGTCATTGAAAATTAATGGAAGTGAACAGAGAAATGAACGCACACGGACAGACACCACGGATCAGTGTGGCCAAGGCCTAACTTATAACGTTACTGAATTGGCTTCCACTCACACCACAAACATCTTTTTCAGCCATCTCTCTTTTTCTGGCCCGGTTCTTTATATTTAGATGCTATTTCACACAGCTAATTCTCTAATAGACCGCCATGAAGGCACCAGCTGTTGTGGCTCTCTGTATCTCTGGCTCATCTAGTACATTTGATATGGACTAATTGGAAGGAGCCAGCCCAACATCCATCATCCAATCTGTAGCATCTCGAGTGGACTTGTTATTCAGGTCATGTTGAGGACAATCCAGAGAGGCCATGTTCAGTTACAGACACAAAACACTGCAGATACAACATAAATGGTAAATGGCCTGCATTTATATAGCGCTTTTATCCAAAGCGCTTTACAATCAGTAGGTAGTCTACATTCACCCATTCATACACCGATGGCGGCAGGCTGCCACGCAGGGTGCCTACACACCATCGAGAGCAAGGAGGGTTAAGTGTCTTGCCCAAGGACACAGCGACAGCAGCTGGGAGGGAGCGGGGATCGAACCGCCAACCCTTGCGTCATTGGCCGACCCGCTCTACCTCCTGAGCTAAAGCCGCCCCATGGCGCCCCACAACATCCTCTCATGGCTGAAAAGGATATCAGAGGTATTTCTGCAATGCAAAACCTTTGATCTGCTGAATGATTTGACTGGATCAATTTACCTTTGATCTGCTGAATGATTTGACTGGATCAATTTACTCAAACCTTTGATCTGCTGAATGATTTGACTGGATCAATTTACTCAAACCTTTGATCTGCTGAATGATTTGACTGGATCAATTTACTCAAACCTTTGATCTGCTGAATGATTTGACTGGATCAATTTACTCAAACCTTTGATCTGCTGAATGATTTGACTTTATCAATTTACTCAAACCTTTGATCTGCTGAATGATTTGACTGTAATGTATCAATTTACTCAAACCTTTAATCTGCTGAATGATTTAACTGTAATGTATCAATTTACTCGTGGGCCTTTACATCAAACAAATAAAGGCAATGTTTCAGTATTTTTAGCTTCGTGACCAGCTCAGCTCTATAGGACCAGCAGCTGTATAGGACCAGCAGCTGTATAGGACCAGCAGCTATTCACCTTATTCACCACGCCCACTTTTTCTCTCTTCCGCGTTCAACGCAAACGTATTTGTTCTTCCGGTTCAGTGCTAGTTGCGAAGGCCACTAGTGGCTAATAATATTAGCCACTAGTTAGTTATGTTATATGGCAGTAAAATGCCACTGAATGACCAAATTGATATAACCGTTAACCATTTTGAGTAACACTGATTCCATACGGATCACCAGCGTTAGTTTGTTGTTTATAACGTGGCTATATTCATAACGTTTCTATCTCGGATGCGTTATTTCGAATCGCACATAGGTTACGCAACCTAACATAGGTGCGCAACCTAACGTCCACTCCACTAACGTCATGTTAAGAGCACAATATTCCTGGAATGCAAGTTTAACTAAACAGTTACATATCCTCTGCATTCTACATAAAATTAAGATATTACGGGTTGTTTTATTTTGTATGTTACATACGTATTTGCCAAGATATGTTAGTTTATGGGGGAGTAATTTTGTCACTTAAGGAGCGGAGTGTGCGCAGCCATCTTGCCTGCGGAGTTTTTGGCAAGTCAAAACGGAAATACTATTACAAAATGACGTAATGCGGAAGCGTCCATGTGTGGGCAAAGAATAAGGTGAATAGGACCAGCAGCTCTATAGGACCAGCAGCTCTATAGGACCAGCAGCTGTATAGGACCAGCAGCTGTATAGGACCAGCAGCTGTATAGGACCAGCAGCTGTATAGGACCAGCAGCTGTATAGGACCAGCAGCTCTATAGGACCAGCAGCTGTATAGGACCAGCAGCTGTATAGGACCAGCAGCTGTATAGGACCAGCAGCTGTATAGGACCAGCAGCTGTATAGGACCAGCAGCTCTATAGGACCAGCAGCTGTATAGGACCAGCAGCTGTATAGGACCAGCAGCTGTATAGGACCAGCAGCTGTATAGGACCAGCAGCTCTATAGGACCAGCAGCTATAGGACCAGCAGCTCTATAGGACCAGCAGCTCTATAGGACCAGCAGCTGTATAGGACCAGCAGCTCTATAGGACCAGCAGCTGTATAGGACCAGCTGTATAGGACTAAGAATGTTAGGCTGACAGGCGTGCAGTACCTCCTCTGACCAGTAAGAATGTTAGGCTGACAGGCGCGCAGTACCTCCTCTGACCAGTAAGAATGTTAGGCTGACAGGGGCGCAGTTTTACATTTCAGGAACAAGCATAATATGTGCATGTTTCCACCCAGATGGTGAAAATAGACCACGTAGCCTGAAACTAAATCTCTCCTTTTCAATGACAATGCTGTGAATGTGAGTCAGTCATTCAAAGTTGAAAGCATTTCAGAAACGCTTACAGACGTGATCTATCAAAATGACAAAGATATCAAACTTGCCCACTTCTCATCTGCCCCCT
>NC_139642.1:21684266-21696766 GCF_964638095.1 Poromitra crassiceps | reverse complement strand
AGTCTGTCTGTCTCCCCCTCTGCTTACTGAACAACAATATGACAAGAGAACAACAACATACTGTTCAGTCTGTCTCCCTCCCCCTCTGCTTACTGAACAACAATATGACAAGAGAACAACAACATACTGTTCAGTCAGTCTGTCTCCCCCTCTGTTTACTGAACAACAATATGACAAGAGAACAACAACATACTGTTCAGTCTGTCTGTCTCCCCCTCTGCTTACTGAACAACAATATGACAAGAGAACAACAACATACTGTTCAGTCAGTCTGTCTCCCCCTCTGTTTACTGAACAACAATATGACAAGAGAACAACAACATACTGTTCAGTCTGTCTGTCTCCCCCTCTGCTTACTGAACAACAATATGACAAGAGAACAACAACATACTGTTCAGTCAGTCTGTCTCCCTCCCCCTCTGTTTACTGAACAACAATATGACAAGAGAACAACAACATACTGTTCAGTCTGTCTCCCTCCCTCTCTGCTTACTGAACAACAATATGACAAGAGAACAACAACATACTGTTCAGTCTGTCTCCCCCTCTGCTTACTGAACAACAATATGACAAGAGAACAACAACATACTGTTCAGTCTGTCAGTCTCCCTCCCCCTCTGCTTACTGAACAACAATATGACAAGAGAACAACAACATACTGTTCAGTCTGTCTGTCTCCCTCCCCCTCTGCTTACTGAACAACAATATGACAAGAGAACAACAACATACTGTTCAGTCTGTCTGTCTCCCTCCCCTTCTGCTTACTGAACAACAATATGACAAGAGAACAACAACATACTGTTCAGTCAGTCTGTCTGTCTCCCCCTCTGTTTACAGAACAACAATATGACAAGAGAACAACAACATACTGTTCAGTCAGTCTGTCTCCCTCCCCCTCTGCTTACTGAACAACAATATGACAAGAGAACAACAACATAGTGTTCAGTCAGTCTCCCTCCCCTTCTGCTTACTGAACAACAATATGACAAGAGAACAACAACATACTGTTCAGTCAGTCTGTCTGTCTCCCCCTCTGTTTACAGAACAACAATATGACAAGAGAACAACAACATACTGTTCAGTCAGTCTGTCTCCCTCCCCCTCTGTTTACTGAACAACAATATGACAAGAGAACAACAACATAGTGTTCAGTCAGTCTCCCTCCCCTTCTGCTTACTGAACAACAATATGACAAGAGAACAACAACATACTGTTCAGTCAGTCTGTCTGTCTCCCCCTCTGTTTACAGAACAACAATATGACAAGAGAACAACAACATACTGTTCAGTCAGTCTGTCTCCCTCCCCCTCTGCTTACTGAACAACAATATGACAAGAGAACAACAACATACTGTTCAGTCAGTCTGTCTCCCCCTCTGCTTACTGAACAACAATATGACAAGAGAACAACAACATACTGTTCAGTAGAGATGCAGCGGTATGATTTTTTGACGGTATGATAACCTTGGAGAAAATTACCACGGTTTCACGGTATCACGGTATCGCGGACCTTTATGTATTCTTGTCAAATATGGTACAAAAAAAACATTTTTTTTTTTACCATGAACAAAATGATAGTTGAATGGGGACCATGATGACAAAAATATCTTTGGCAATGAAGTATGCCACAGCATCATTTAATTATTTGGCATGTTTGGATTTGGGTGCATAGGCAAATGCATGTTGAATTGTTGGCTGGTCTCTGCAGCTGTTGATGTGGATACCCCTCCGCTGGTGCCAGTACTAGTGCTAGCCAAAAAAAAGAAAAAATACATGTTAATGTAACCTACATCTGTAATGACAGTTAACTGTTGCGAATGTGTGTGTGCTTATAACAGTACTATTCTTACTTATCATAAATGACGATTTATTTAATCTAATTTTATGTAAAACTAAAACACATAATATCAAATAGATGCTTATCTTTTGTAAAAATCGGATGGACACTGACTGCACTGGACACAAATGATTGTTTCACGTTGATGGCGCACACCCCCACTCACACACACCCCTCTCCCTCTGTCTCACACATTAGCCTCTGCCCCTGTGCTGAGCGCTTGTCTTTTCCCCCTCTCTCTCTCACACACACACACACACACACACACTGTTTGTGCCTCAATTCACTGGCAGGTTGGAGGAGTCAGTTTCTACATTATTGAACGTTACTTCTCTTCAGTGCAATATGTTTTTGATAACGAGGCGCTGGCCAGCCTGGCCTACACAAGACGTGATCACTCAGTCAAGAAGTAACGTTACGTTAACGTTAGTCAGCTGATGCTAATTAGCCATGTTAACGATAGCCTATGATGAGTCATGAGTGTTTATCTTACGTTAATGTTACCTACTCCTCAAACCTGCCGGTGGAAATGGTTTAGCGTTATGTCCGATGTGATGCATGATGAAGCAAGACAACGTTAAGTACCTTGAATTTTGCAAATGAAGACGGCTGGTGTTGATGGGCTATCATGTTTGAGGTAGGCTATTGCCTCCTAGTGCAGCCACTCTTCGCCTGCATGTCTTGCATGTTGGCTGTCCTTCCTCCTGTAAGCCCTGGCCATCCGTTTTTCTGATAACCAAAATAGTCCCACACTACCGATTTTGTCCTTTTTTGACTGGGGAAAAAGTTCGGGGGGTTCTTCACCTCTCTGGCAGCCATTGTCACGCGACACGCCACTCACAACAATGATGACTGGTTGATGATGATGACGCAGCTGCGGCCTGCCAGCTACTGATTGCTCTACACACACATGCAGCAGGGGGGAGGGGCCGCGAACTGCACTCTGTCTGCAAGGGACCTGGGCACTTTCTCTCAGGGAAACAGCTGATACCGTGGAGAAGGTATGACGGCAAAATTTAGTGGTTTTGATACCGTGGCTTTTTCAAACCGCGGTATACCTTCAAACCGGAAACCGCTGCATCCCTACTGTTCAGTCAGTCTGTCTCCCTCCCCCTCTGTTTACTGAACAACAATATGACAAGAGAACAACAACATACTGTTCAGTCTGTCTCCCTCCCCTTCTGCTTACTGAACAACAATATGACAAGAGAACAACAACATACTGTTCAGTCAGTCTGTCTCCCTCCCCCTCTGCTTACTGAACAACAATATGACAAGAGAACAACAACATACTGTTCAGTCAGTCTGTCTCCCTCCCCCTCTGCTTACTGAACAACAATATGACAAGAGAACAACAACATACTGTTCAGTCAGTCTGTCTCCCCCTCTGCTTACTGAACAACAATATGACAAGAGAACAACAACATACTGTTCAGTCAGTCTGTCTCCCTCCCCCTCTGTTTACTGAACAACAATATGACAAGAGAACAACAACATACTGTTCAGTCTGTCTCCCTCCCCTTCTGCTTACTGAACAACAATATGACAAGAGAACAACAACATACTGTTCAGTCAGTCTGTCTCCCTCCCCCTCTGCTTACTGAACAACAATATGACAAGAGAACAACAACATACTGTTCAGTCAGTCTGTCTCCCCCTCTGCTTACTGAACAACAATATGACAAGAGAACAACAACATACTGTTCAGTCTGTCTGTCTCCCCCTCTGCTTACTGAACAACAATATGACAAGAGAACAACAACATACTGTTCAGTCAGTCTGTCTCCCCCTCTGCTTACTGAACAACAATATGACAAGAGAACAACAACATACTGTTCAGTCTGTCTGTCTCCCCCTCTGCTTACTGAACAACAATATGACAAGAGAACAACAACATACTGTTCAGTCAGTCTGTCTCCCTCCCCCTCTGCTTACTGAACAACAATATGACAAGAGAACAACAACATACTGTTCAGTCAGTCTGTCTCCCTCCCCCTCTGTTTACTGAACAACAATATGACAAGAGAACAACAACATACTGTTCAGTCAGTCTGTCTCCCCTTCTGCTTACTGAACAACAATATGACAAGAGAACAACAACATACTGTTCAGTCAGTCTGTCTCCCTCCCCCTCTGCTTACAGAACAACAATATGACAAGAGAACAACAACATACTGTTCAGTCTGTCTCCCTCCCCCTCTGTTTACTGAACAACAATATGACAAGAGAACAACAACATACTGTTCAGTCAGTCTGTCTCCCTCCCCCTCTGCTTACTGAACAACAATATGACAAGAGAACAACAACATACTGTTCAGTCAGTCTGTCTCCCTCCCCCTCTGCTTACTGAACAACAATATGACAAGAGAACAACAACATACATCGCGTAGCAGAACAGACCATCGTGAGCCATCTGGGCATAGGAGCCAGAGCATGGTTCAAAAAGCTCTCTGTGGTCTCTGTCACAGCTACAGCACTAAGTCATACACAGACACATCATATACTGGTATACTTCATATACGCAGGGATTTAGATGGGGGGGGGGGGGGGCCTGTCACATACATATCATAATGCAGGGAAACAGATGGATTTAGATGTTGTAGAGTCGCTCCTCAGATCCTGCAGCTGCACATGATGTGAATTAAAAAGGGATCATATATATGGCTGCAGGCCAGGAGGGACAGCCAGATGTTGAGGAGGGAGGGACAGCCAGATTTGGGACAGCCAGATGTACATTACATATCTCAAGTCATATCTTTGTCATGTGTTTGATATTTGAGGGATCATTGCAAAAAAAAAGTGTAATATGATGTGTATATAATATATGAATATCGGCCGATATATCAGAGTTTTTTTTACTCCCTAACAAACATGTCGAGGTATGAGACAGAGGGTAAAGCAGGCACAGCCGGTACACGGTTATCAGAGGCACAGCCTGTACACTGTCATCAGAGGCACAGCCTGTACACTAGGGGTGGGAATCACCAGATGCCCACGATATACGATACTAAAACGATACTTGAGTCACGATACGATACTATTGCGATATCGCCAATATTGTGATACATTGAATATTGCGATATTTTGATATATTGCGATTTCTTACCTTTTCAACTGCAAATGATGTCCCCAAAGGAAAGCTTTGTCAACATCTGGTTTATATAAGAACAATTTTCCAGTCTGTACATCTGACTTCAACCATTTTATTGCAGCAACATTGTCAAGTAGACAGACCAACAACTTTCATAAAGTCATGTCATAGTTGCATGCACCTGACAAACTGCACTGTTTGTTACAGTCTACTTACAGTCCACCTTAACTGGATGTGTGTGTGTGGAGGACTACTTTACTTAGGTAGTTTTTGAACAATGCAACTTCACTTCACTTGCACAAAACATCTTGTGCAGCCCATTCAGTAACTGGGGAATTTGTAAATTACTGTTTACTGTACAAAACTGTTACTGTTAAAACAAAATGAAAATATGCTACTGTTTGTTTACTGCTGGCCTTGGAACTAAAGATTATAGTAGCCCGGTGGCCTGGCATGGCCTGCAAAAAAAAAGTTTTTTTGTTTTTTTGCAATATCGATACAATATCGTCAGGCAAAATATCGCGATACTATGGTGTATCGATTTTCCCCCCCGCCCCTACTGTACACTGTCATCAGAGGCAGATGAAAAGGTCATCATGATGAAAAGGGAGGTATTCCACTCAGGGAGGTGGCATCATTTACACCTTGTTCATGAGGCACCTCCAGTGCCAACAAGCACAGCGCCCTGCCAACACCATGACACAAGTGTGACAGAGACATGGAGCCAAGAGAGCTTTTAATAAATCACACGCAATCTGTTGTGTCTGGCTAGAATATACGTGTGAGCGAGCACTCTGGCTTTTGCAGCCACGGGGGAACACAGAACTATGGAGACATTCATTGTTGATGATATTTCCGGTGATATTATAGTTATGCCTACTTATGCAGGCTCAAAGCAGTGAGAACAGTGGGCAAGCTCTGCCCCTTTCCCACGAGGATGCGCAAGTAACCCTAAAAGCTGTAATTCCTCGAATGGCCACTTGAGGCAGGGCTCAGAAGTCCCCTCGTTCCCGTTCACCCCCATGTTAAAATGCCCAATTTTTAAGCATCTTTACAAGCCTGGGTCTTATGGCTAATTTCAACTTTTCATAACAACTGTAGGCGACGGCCAACGAATCAACTCAAAGCGGGAGCGCAAAAACAATGGGATAGCTCTGTCCATATTTTTAAGTGAGTGAGTGAGAACTATATTGATTCATTCATTTTCATTACCCACCACTTAGCCCTTTTTGAAGTGTTGGCGTGCTGGAGCCTATCCCAGCATGCACTGGGACACCCCGGAAGGAAAGGTCCGGTCCATCACAGGGTTAACACACTGACACGCTGGATGAATGCAGAGTCTCCAATTGACTGAGTGACAGGAGAAACCCGTAGCACACGAGGAGAGCATGCAAAGTGGAGTGGGACTCAAACCTGCAACCTTATGGCTGTGAGGACTAGGAGTTTTCTCCCATTAATATCAAGGAGGTCCCTTATTAACTAGAGGATGAATCCTCTTCTTTTCTCTCTTACTGCTTTCTTTATGATTAATATGACCTTCTCTCTCTCTTCTCTGGCACGAGCACATGTGGTTGTTTGAGGCCTTGTGTCTTTGCTGCTTTGTATGTGGATGTTAGTTAGCATGTTGCTGTGGAGGAGAAGCAGAGTGAGGAATGAGCTTTGAGGTGACAGCAGTGTGCTGCATCACTGATGGTGCTGGAGGGAGGGAGGGCTGCTCTGCTAAAGGCTGACTTTACAGTTGGACATTGGTTTTGGGGTCGGGCTCAGAAATGGGCCGACTCGCTTGTGTGTTGATTGTTACTTTGTAAACTGTCTTTCTGTCCGCTGAGTGAATTGACTTGTTTGTATTGATGTCTGTGCTTTGTGAATTCATGTTTTGTTCTGTTTGTCTTTGGTCATTTAATAAATAGAAAAAAAATTGGACGAACGCAAAAATTGGCCGCCCGCCCATTCATTTGAATGTTTTAATAATAATAAAAAAAGACTAATTTTTCCTCCGTGGTATGGAAAATGGTAGACTGAGTTCATGTCAATTCTGCTCATAAAAGCATAATACCTGCTTCTTGCCCTTTTAGGGGTATTTTTTTCTCTTCAGTTACACAGATATTGTGATGTATCGTAGATGAAATTTCTCCCAATATATCGATTATCGCAGAATCGCTGTATCGTGATAATATTGTTATCGAGGGCCAAGTATCGTGACCGTATCGTATCGTGAGTTACTCTGCGATTCCCACCCCGACTATGACTCCTGTCCTGATGAGAAAAAGCAAACTTCACGGGCCAGGGGAGCTACTGACCCCAAGGGCAGAACAGCTGCTGGGACGAGCTACGGGCGAGGCCGCGCAGCGGCCGAGCCAATGCCTAAGCCAGTGCCTAGCCAATGCCTAGTACAATACAATACAATACAATATAACATAACATAATCTATAAATGAATGAATGACTAGTCTGGTGGTGAGGTAAGTTCAGAAAAGTACATGACTTTACTGTAACACAGCAGCCTTTAAAACCAGGAAAAGACAACACGTCACGTATGCCATATCACGATATATTACAATATCCAAAAATCTAAGATATCTAGTCTTGTATCGCAATATCGATATAATATATATCTGAAGAGCCCTATGCCCTCATGAAAAAATATAACTGCCAGTGCCATGAAATATTCTGGGTCGTTGTAGACCGGACCTGAACCAATTACGGTGGTCATTTGTTACCAATGAGAATACAGAAAACGCATCGTGCCCTGCAATGAACCCAAGCCTGTGACTGTGCAGACGAGCCAGAATCCTCCTGCTCACTGACCTGGTTCTGAGAAGAGGAAGAGAAACAAAGAAGGGAGAAGAAAGAGAGAGACAGAGAGAGAAAGAAAGTGAGAGAGAGAGAGAGCAAGAGCGAGAGAAGGGTGGGCGGAGCTGAGCATCATGTGTGATTCTGCTGCGTCGCTCCTCTGAACACATGCTAGAAAGCTAATAAAAAGCGAGGAGTGGAGCAGGCCACCCTGCTGAGCCATCTGCTGCACAGAGGGGACGCACTGATGGCCTTCATCACTACAGTCCACACATCAAACACACACACACACACACACACACACACACACACACACACACATTCATGGATCTCATTTCACACATCCAAAGAAAATGGTTCAAACCTCCCGGTTGGTCTTTCCAGCACCTCAGCAAAGAGCCGTTTAGAAGGAAACCATGTCTGAATTTTGAGCATTTTGGAAGCGTTTTTTTTTTGTCCGTATGAGAATATTTTTGGACGGGTGTTTACGTCAAGAAAGAATCAGGGGAGGCAAAATCCTGTCAAAAGGTACAACAGTCTAGAATTTCAACAACTAGCTCCCCCAGGTCCCCCTTAGGACGTTTTCCTACCATGGTTACAGAGCTTAATGAAAGCACTGTGATTGAATGCATAGTGTGTATAGTGAGAAAAGCTCTATAGATGGAGCAGACAAGCCTCCACCACTGACCAATAGCCCTATTCAATCTGGTATAAATACACACAAGAGACTTCTTCTGGCCCGGGACGGGGGAAGAGGGCTGCGTGCGCTGGTGGATGGCGGTGATGGGGAGTGTCCAGATGGACCGTGTCCCCGGCTTACCCTGCCTGCCTGCCGCTTTAACGCCAGCTGGGAAGACCCGGCAAAGAAGGAAGCAGTGGCACCAGCCGACATGGACGAGTGTCCATCAAAGACGAGTTAGGCTTTGGCCACACTGATCCGTGGTGTCTGTCCGTGTGCGTTCATTTCTCTGTTCACTTCCGTTCATTTTCAATGTCAGCTGTCCCGACTGTCCGTGGAGCACTCAGAAGCGTACGTATCCAGAAAATGTGCATACGTTTTGATGGACAGAAAGTTGAAGAGGGATTAACTTTTTCTGGATGGACGTATCGGATGGTCGGATAGTCACTGTCCGTTTAGCCAATCAGAGTCGAGGCCTCGAGAGGAGGCGTTCCGAGATTTGTTTCAACTTTTCAAAGAAGATGGCGGCCGAGTCGGTGAAGGAGGTTTTAAGGGATTCCCCAGCAAAATGAGTAAAATTGTTTGATTTCACTAGGATTTCAGTGACTAAGAAGTTAGTCCAAAGGGAGAATGTAGTGCATATACTTCTCTCCGGTTATCTGCACATGATCTACATTATATTATACTCGCGCTGTTCATGTCATTTGCATTGAGTCTCACATTTCCAAGGAGCTGCACGCAGGCTGCGCAGGCAGGCTCGCCGGCCGCGGAGCAGCCCCGGCGCTTTCGGCGAGGGGTTTGACATAGACAAAGTTCTCATGCATCGGACAGACATCTGCCCGTTCAATAATTCTGTCCATTTTCTGACGGATCAGTGTGGCCAAGGCCTTAGGAACCCAATTCACTTCATTGTGCCATCATCACCCTCATTACAGCTTTGTCCTCAACGTACTGTGTCCTTGTGCAGACACATGGGCTGTGTTGATGTGTTAATCATTAACACCCTCCATTAACAGTTAATGGAATCACAGAAGCTGATCAAATGCCCCAAAATTAGAAATCCACTACTGCATGTTTAAAACTTGCCCAGTCACAAATACTATAGACTATATTCACAGCGCGGCCATCATGGAATGACGTCAGCCGCTGGTCGGGAAGGCAACGAGACTGTCATCCACATCCTTGTCTGAACAGGGAGCAGTAGACCAAACGTTTGAGTTCTGTCATACCAATTTCGTTTGATCACATCGATAAATGGGCAGATGAATGTGTACAGGATTCAAAACAAGGGCTACAGCAACTGGATCCAGTCTTATCGTGCGTTCCTTTATCGCAAAATAACTGGGATGTGGAGGCTAAATGACATCACATCCGTTTTGTTAGCGTTCCATTTGCAGAAAACTTGAGCTGGGAAGTTCACTGTTCATTGGTCAGATCCAGTCGCTAGCCAGGCTAGCCATTGTTAGCAATAACAATTGACAACATGGCATTTCGCGGCATTTTGTGCATACAAACACTGCAGCCTCATGTCCACACAGATAGAAGTTAGGCAGTGCTGTGTGTATAGCTGATTTAATGAGGCACAAACAAAACAGAAGTGCTAAACAATATTACTACGATTACTACTACTGTTGTTGCAGCCATCTTGGATTTTTTAGGTTGGGGCTGCTGAGGCTCACGAAATGACAGCCGAAAAGGCTGTGTTTGAGCTTATCGTGCGTTCCTTTATCGCAAAAATAACTGGGATGTGGAGGCTAAATGACATCACATCCGTTTTGTTAGCGTTCCATTTGCAGAAAACTTGAGCTGGGAAGTTCACTGTTCATTGGTCAGATCCAGTCGCTAGCCAGGCTAGCCATTGCTAGCAATAACAATTGACAACATGGCATTTCGCGGCATTTTGCGCATACAAACACTGCAGCCTCATGTCCACACAGATAGAAGTTAGGCAGTGCTGTGTGTACAGCTGATTTAATGAGACACAAACAAAACAGAAGTGCTAAACAATATTACTACGATTACTACTACTGTTGTTGCGCGGCGCAGCCATCTTGGATTTTTGAGGTTGGGGCTGCTGAGGCTCCAACGAGTTTGGAATGGGAAATACCAGCTCTGATGACGTCACCGCCCAGCTCATGACCTTTGAAGTCGTAAGATTACCAGTCCCCAGTTATAAAGGAATGCAACTAGGCACTGGCATGTGAATACATGTGGAACTACGCAATACTTGGGAATACCATGGCACCGAAATCTTGGATAACAATATTGTGTTGTCCCATCTGACAACTTTAGTAGCGCTAACATTGACGCTAGCGTTAGCACCTTCGCTAGCTAGGTTAGCATGACAGTGGTGCGGGCTCCACGCGACATACAGGTTATCGATCACAATAATCGTGCGTTCCTTTATCGCAAAATAACTGGGATGTGGAGGCTAAATGACATCACATCCGTTTTGTTAGCGTTCCATTTGCAGAAAACTTGAGCTGGGAAGTTCACTGTTCATTGGTCAGATCCAGTCACTAGCCAGGCTAGCCATTGTTAGCAATAACAGTTGATAACAAGGCATTTCGCGGCATTTTGCGCATACAAACACTGCAGCCGCATGTCCACACAGATAGATGTTAGGCAGGGCTGTGTGTACAGCTGATTTAATGAGACACAAACAAAACAGAAGTGCTAAACAATATTACTACGATTATAACTACTGTTGTTGCGCGGCGCAGCCATCTTGGATTTTTTAGGTTGGGGCTGCTGAGGCTCCTACGAGTTTGGAATGGGAAATACCAGCTCTGATGACGTCACCGCCCAGCTCATGACCTTTGAAGTCGTAAGATTACCAGTCCCCAGTTATAAGGGAATGCACGATAAAACTGTGCCCACCTCCGACACAATATTGCTATCCAAGATTTCGGTGCCATGGTATTCCCAAATATTGCGTCGTTCGCTAATTCACATGCCAGTCCCTAAGTTTAAACTCAAAGCTCAAAAGCATGCAAAGCTTATCGGTGGAAATGTGTATAAGGTTAGAGCATGGTTCAATAGCCTTTTATAATCATTGTAGTTTCATGGACCAAGCAGCGCTTTATTTTATTCAAAATCCAACTTTTCGAGGTACCCCTATTTTACTCTGCTCGCTACGTTACCACCATCCACGATCCAGCAATAACGGAGTGTTTTGGTGATAGCAGGCGTCGCGCACTAACTTCGCGTTAATTCTAAAAAAAAAAGTTTGCATTTAGCTAGGGTATGCCGAATTAAAGAGCGGATGCTAAGGATTAGCAAAATATACCTAGAAACCAGCAGTTACGCAAATTATCCGATAAGCAAGGTCACATTACATTCTCACTTTTTGAAGCGAGTTTGGCTAAGGTTCTCTCAATACAAGAAGAACAAGCACGTATGGAGCTAACGGGTCGCTGCCTGCTGCTAATTAACGTTAGCTCAGCTAGTACTAGCCAATTTCAGAATTCTGAAAGTCTCAAACATTGATTGAAACCATACATGTCACCCAAACGCAGTTTAAACCCACACAGTCTGCAACAATAACGGCAACCTTTGGTTAAATAAGATTTGGCTGGTTTATATTCACAGCCGACAGACAAGGTTCTCCGGACAGTGAATTGTCGACCAGAAGGCCTCGGTCAATGTTTGTCAATAATAGCAGCATTCAACCTACAATAAGGCAAAATCTTCGCGGTGCAAGACAAATCTTTAGCGTTAGCTACATGTTTCAGTGTTAAAGGCGTATTTGTACTGCTGCGGTGTTGCTGTTGACGTTATACATTATCTCCAAGCCAGCTCAAGACACTGTGATATTGGCAAACACGTCCTTCTAGGCTGGAAAAACAATATGTTGTGGTGAACGGTACTCACAGAGGGTCCAGGTGAACAGATAATATCCACAGTGCGGTGAAGTGCGGAGCAGGAAGCCAGCGGAGCGTTATGGACGCTGTGTTTTCTCATTGTAATGGGAAGCAGCAGAAGACTTTTCCTCACCACCACAGCAGTAGCACTGCCATGGAAATCCAACTACCAGCAGTGTGTGAGAGAGAAGGGTCTAGCTGCGGCCGGAGCCAGTACAAAGCACGCCATACAGAGCACG